>NC_135434.1:17196466-17500216 GCF_051991255.1 Vanacampus margaritifer
ACAATTTTGTGAGTCCTGCAAAAACAGTCATTGTCAACGTCATCAACTGTGATGATAAAAAAAAAAAAAATCCCATTTTGAGATTAGCATCACGTAAGGCACAGCCATTGGCAGTAACAGCAACAACATTGTGCTGGCTTGGCACAAATGCCAGTGTGATATTTATACACAGTTTTTTCTCTACTCTAACGCACACACAGCTTCCCAAAATGACAATTTACTAGGTCAAAACTATAATCACCAAAAAGCCGCACAGTGTCTGGCCAAACCTCAGAAGCAAAATTAAACATGTTATCTTCCATCTAAATTCAACAGCAGATTACTTCTTATATTTCAGTCGCATACAAATGCACACACACTAGCGACAAACTGCAAGTCAAGAAAAAAATGATGTAATTTATCATCTTGCTGAACCAAATATTATAAAGATTGCATTACAGATGTGCGATTAGTGGAACCCCTGTCGTCAAATGCCCCATAGCTCAGTCCAGCGAGCATCGCTCCTATTTTGCTTTTACGTTGGCTTTTTGTGTCCTGTTCCAAATGAAGGAGGCTTACAAGAGGTTTTTGTTTTGTTTTGAAAAAGAACATGAGAAGAGAATAAATCTCAACCCCAGCATACTCACTCTTTTTTGTCTAGGATCATTTTCTTTACTTTCCCCCATTTTTAGTAGAAATTGTGTAGTGAATGTTTATCTGCTTTTTTTTTTTTAAATAATGTGTGTGTGTGTTGACCCCCCCCCCCCCCACATTCATTTCAATGAGTGTCAATTATATGCAGATTTTCACTGTTCACTATCCCCCGCAGATAGCAGGAGTTGACTGTACTAATTTTATTACCAACAGTTTCGACACACAAACAAAAAAAGAGTCCCCTCGTAGGGATCCTCACCACAAAACTCTCCCATGATACATTTGGCACAGTTTTCACTGCATCTGCTCTGAATAGGATTTGGACCCCAAATTGCTGTGTCGAAAGACACGTTCCTCACTGAGCTGTTACGTTACATTAAATGGACTTCAACTTCAGTACACAAAACTCCAAAAAATGGTGACCAGCCCACCCAAATCTAATCTTCGACACAATCTGCTGGGTCAAAATGATTAACCCAACCTTGGGTAAAAGGAATTCAATCTGCTTAAAATCCACAGCTACGCAGCACGTGGGTTATGAAAACACCCGAGCATATTTTAGTGTTAAATCAGAAAAAATGAGACCAACATTCTGCAACAAAATGGATAGTGTTTGGCCTCGAATATTCATCTGCACTTCATAACTCAACTCAAATCCACTTCATAATAAATTTGGCAATGTTTAACTCCAGTGAAATATATTTCAGTAATGATTTTTCTTATCCAACAAACACTGAGCATTCGAATCCATCTTTGGTTTGGCAGCCCTGTATTGTTGATCCACTACGTCTGTCCTCATTACTCTGAGTGCAACGAGTGTGATGTATATCTATTTATAAGGCAAAGTATCTTTTTGATCTGCAGTGCACTTGAAATAAGACGGGAGGAGAAAAAAAACAGTAAAAAACATGGCCAGCGCTTGGTCGAATGTTCTGAGCCATAACATACACAAATCAAAGTAGTCACGCGATGCAGGCCTGTATCGCTTTCGCCAGACCTGAATCGCCTCCTAGGAAACTTCTCTTATTTACCAGAGCGTAAGTACTGCTGGGACACAGGCGCTGTTGTGCATCATGGAGTCAGTATGCTAATTAAAACAAGTTTAATTCAACCACGAGACTCTCATGGAAAAATCACTCTCATTATCTGGCTCCCGTTGGTCTCCGAATTTGGGCTGCTTTTACGGCTCTTTCAAGGGTTTTACTCTTTCACCTCACGTGTGGTCCTCCAGTGTAAAGACCAAATCTGGAGTTAAATGGTGTTTACATAGTGGCCCACTGGCTTGTTTTGACACTCTTTATTAGGCTAAAGCTGCGCCGCTTTGTCTATGCTGAAATAACTCTCGGGGTGCAGTGTTTAAGTGTCATCTTTACCACTTGTTTCATTTTATCATAGAAATCTCATCCATCAATTTTTTTTGTTCCGCTTATCCTCATTATGGTTTAGATGGAGCCGACAACAAAAGCTAACTTTGGGCCGGAGAAAAAAACACACAAGCACAGGGAGAATTTGCATGCATATAGGAATGCCTGAGCAGAGATTTGCTAACTGCTATGCATCCTTATCCTACATATGAATTATTTTCAATAATAAATCAACTTTTCATCAAGCCCTGCAGCTGCAGAGCACCTTGGAACAAAGTACAGTGTCTAAATATTTAAGGGCCACACAAGCCTATTGGAGTACACACTTTAGACACTAATGGATCTCATTCATATCCTAAAACAATTAGCAAACCAGGATGAAACATTTCCTGTGTATGTATGGTATTATAAATAGTCATAAGATGGAGAACTCTTGTCACCAAACCTGCAGTGGCAGCAGGGACGAGATCATCTTGTGTTTGGCTTTTCGACCTTCTGCTTGTGGTTTGGACGGGACACGCTTTTGCACTAGGTTGTGATCTGGAGAACTGCTGCTGCTGCTGCTGCTGCTGCTGCTGCTGCTGCTGTGCGCCACACTACGCAACTCCGCCATGCATGCAATGACCCACAACCAAAAGCAGCTGTGGAGGAAAATTGAAAGACAGCTGCAGCGTACACTACTGACAGGTATACACATACGCAGGGGCATGCAGCGTCCACCACATGTGGAATTGAACCATGCAGCAGAATAACTTGGTCTCTCAGGACCTGGCTTTGAGACACCAACAGAGTCACTCATGTAGAGAACATCCAACTCTTAGATAAGCAATACTGTGCAAAAGTCTTTCTGTTTTTAGAAATATAATATGGAGCACATACAGTATAGCCATGTATGACATGTCAGTCAGTAAAGCATAAGCCAAAACTTTAACAAATGCTTATTGAAACAGCATTTTTCTGTTTCTTAGCTGCCTACTTCCTAAGTAATTGTGGCTCATGATGGGGGGTACCAATAAGATTCTGGGGGTTGGACAGTGCATTGAGGAGGCCTGACATGATAACACATTTTTCAGATGGATATAATTTCTCTGTTTACTAAAACAATTTACTTCAACAAGCAACACATAACTGTCTCTAGTGGCAGTGTGAGAAAAAAAAGTCCTTTATCTCCTTCAGAATGTCTTCTTGGACACTTTGGACACAATGTCCTCTTGGACTTGACCTGGTTATATTTATATATATTTTGGGAAAAACTCATTGTAAAGGCAGTTTGTACTGCCTCATAAGTCTGCTGTTAGGTTAAAAGTGACAGACTGATCACAGGAAATATATTCATATTATTATTATTATTAGCATTTATATTGTTCATTGTGTATTTTTAATATATTTTTTTACTAATCAGAAATATATATTTTGTATCTATGCCAGTGGTGTATAGTGACAGGCAGAAAAATCTTATGCTTTCTCGGGTGTGTTTTTGCCAAAATGGAACGAGAACCTCTTCCTGCTTTCGTGTCAAAGAATCATGGGAAATGTAGTCGTACTAGCCTAATGCTGCAGTCACCGGTCAGACCCAATGCATGGTGAGCTTTTCAGGCGGGATTTTTCTAATGTTACAATGCGGAACAGACACGAGTTAAATGGCACAGACAGCCTTAATAGCAATCGGGACAAAAAAAAAAAGAAAAAAAAAGTTGGATAATAGTGAGTGCATTGTTTGTTTAGCACATTTTTTTTTTCTGAAATAGTTTGGCTTTAGCCACAGGTGCTTCTCCTCAACAGGTGAAGACGAGCTTGTTAACCTGCCAGTTGAGTAGAAGCACAAACTATTTCAGGGTTTTTACTTTCTGGACCTGGGTCCCAACCCTGTGTCAACCAAGACAGCAGCTAAAGCAATAGCACAACCACTGGTCACTGACTAGCGATTACATTTATTATAAATACTTCCTGGTGAGAATTTATTGTACACAGTATTTGATTTTCATCTAAATCGAAGTTTCCCGGTTTTTAATTCTGAAAATCTAGTAACTCTACTTTAGTTTCTGGCAGACACTGGTGCTACTTGGCTAATAGTATCGCTACTGTACAGAGCTACACCTGCGCCTCAATAATAAAGGAGAAAAAGGAAAAATAAGAAATGAAATATATATATATATATATATATATATATATATATATATATATATATATATATATATATTTTATTTTATTATTTTTTTTCCTGGTATAAATCACTTTAGATTCACTTAATTGGACTAAATGCTGTGTAAAACTTTGAGCTTATGCTGAATTCAAGGAAAGTGGGAAGTCTGACTTTTCTGACTTCAAACCAGGAAGTGTGTACAAGAACGCCTCCATGAACTCGGAAAACCTTGCGAAGTTGGGGGAAAAAAAGGACCCCAAATTCACCGACCGACTACAATGTGACGCCATTCTACAATGGCGACCATTGTGGAAACACATACCGTGAATGGTAAAACACAATTTACTTGAGTATAAAACTAGATGGCTTTCTTCATTCATAAATATTCAACATAACTACACATAACACAACATACGTGACAGTATGCATGAAATTATACGGTGAACTACTTGAACTGTATGGAATGCTTATGAAATAAGATAAATACATAAATGAAGCAAAATTGGGAGAAGGCGAGTTTTCTGGGGGTCAAAATGTGTTTTGAGAACCAAAATAAAAAAAACAATTTATCACTATCCACCATTTTGGTTGTTTACTTTCGCCACAAATGCTTTCAGGTCGAACTGGGAAAAGCCAATTGGCATAAATCCGAATCTCCGACGTTCCTCGAATGCAGCATTAGTTCAGAATTCTACATTTATATTGGTGGAGTCTCAGAAATGATGTATTGATGGAAGTTTGAAATGTTTGACAGATGCTGTCCACGAGTTCAACCGTGACTTGAAAACTGGCCTCACTGGCTCTGGTGTTGCAGTGTTTTAACCTCCTGCGCATTCTATGTAAACGGATTAGAAGACGCCATTGAATGAGACTCTCGAGACTGACACGAAGCCCGCTCTTCACATAGATGACATGGACTCAATTAGAATGCGGGGCCTCCATATTTAAGTGAATCAAAGATGCTAAATACAGCACTGAGATGGTCTGGACCGAGTTAGAGCGTCTCTCTGCCATGTGTCGTATAGCTAATTCGATTAATTTACTCTGTCTGCTAACATGTCACAAAGCCTCAGTTGACTCGCAACAGAACAGTTCTTTTGAGGACATTTCTTACATAGCTGTGTTTACCTTGTTTGACTTTGTGTGTGTCAGCGGCCACCTGCCCGCACACACCGCTCCGCTCCGCCTGCTCGTTGGCCGTCCGGGAAGTGCTCGCTCTCCTAGGCCTGACCCTGGAAGTCGGCTTCTGAATAAACAGCTAATTGGCTGGGTTTCCTGTTTAGCCTAATGGGAACGCAGACTATTTTTGTCTGTTTACAGAGGTCGGCCGTTCTCTTTCTCAGAGTCGCGCTCTCTTTATTGTTTATAAGAGAACAATGTCCTCAATGTAGCTAAACATCATACACATGCACGATGGCGCAAAGTCTGGAAGTGTTGAAAAATTCAGGAAATCTGCAACATTTGTTGGCTGCGGGGAGTTTCACAGAGCTCATTTTTGTGGTCTTTGCTTATTTGTGAATGTCAGTTATAAAGCAGATTTAACAGTTAAGAGTTCAATGTTTCATTCCACTTTTGCCATATTCTACTAAGCAGCCAAGACTTTCTAATGATGACGCTGATATGCTGACATTACAGTACAGTACAAACACATCATTTGAAAAATCTCTACAATACATTGGTATGAATTATAACCCTATTCAGACAGTTAAAAGCATATTTCCTTGTCGATGATAGAGCGCTACAAAAAGGTAATGCGTGCGTATTGAGCCAAACATATGGTCAGTCAAGTGACTAATGTTTTTGGGTTTCACAATAAGCTGAGTCAAAGAAGAATAATCTGTATTTTATCTGTCTGCATTGAATTAAATGGCGTGTTCCTTCGCCAGATGGGACTTTCTCCTCTTCTATCTGTTTTGAATTATTCCGCCAGTTCCGGATGTCTATAGCTTTCATCTCGGGGCTGCTTTTTGTTATAGCAATGATACTGTGCCTAAAGTCAAGTGAGAGACCTTATGTGTTGGGAGTCAGAGGTTCAGATCCAGGCTAGGCCACGCGTCATTCGGTCGGTGTCTCTATGGCACCATGACATTTTGATGGGCTCCAAGATGAACCTGGCATTGTGTCATGGGTAGCAGTTATATCTGTGTTAAGTCATTTACTGCCATTGACGGCTTTAGACGTCAAAAATTCATTTGAACTATTTCTGTTAGTTTCACATTTTTTTCCACTTTTAACAAGAGTATGAAAACCTAGAAAAAAAAGTTGTTATTGTACATTTAGAACAGATTTAAAATTTGTGATTAATTGTGAGTTGAAGTAATATGATTAATTACAATTTAAAAATGTAATCACCTGACGACCTAATTTCTAATCATCTTTTCTTTTCTTTTTTTAAATAATATTTTTTCCAAAAATAAATTTCTAATAAAATTTGCTTTTCGTTTTTTAAAATTATCTTTTTTCAAAAAAAGAAAAGATTATTAAAATTAGGGCATCAGGAGATTAACAATTTTAATTGTAATTAATCGCATGACTTCAATAGTTAACTCATGAGTAATCCCAAATTTTATATCTAGTCTAAATGTACAATATTTGTTTTCTTACTCTTATTAACAAAAGTGGAAAAAATGTTAAACTAATTGAAATTGTTACAATTATTTTTTGACGTCTATAGCCGTCAATGGCAGTGAATGAGTTAAATGGGAAGTCACCCCCCCCCCCCCTTAATTGATTCACAATATGTTCTATGCAGCCCCACAAGTCCAAATCCGGTATTTTTGTTAATATCGCGTTAGTGGAATATGAGTTAAGCAGCAGGCGGCCATTTTGCTACTTGCTGTCAAGTGAAAATTACATCATAGTTGCTCAAGTGAGCTGTGATTGGTCGTTGCCTGAGCCCTGAGTAACTGTGACGTCATCCTCAGTCGACAGCAAGGGGCAAAATGGCCGCCCCCTGCGATGGATAAAAACGGATGGATTTTGCTGTGTAACTCATATTAATTAAAATGTCATGTTTAGACTAGTGAGGTCACATCTATCATCATATTGTCAAGAAATGTTTAAGGTTGACTTCCGCTTTAACTGAAGATATATAAAGTGATCTTTCTACTTTACGTGTGAGCCCTTTAAATGACGTGTTGCGAGTGACACTGCAGTGCAGCCCTTAACCTCACTTTTAATTGAATAGGAAGGCAACCAAACCACAAATTGCATTAGCATGAAACATGAATGTTTATTTTTTGCAAATGAACGATGTCTGAGCTGCACATTTACTGATGCGCAGCAAGTTAGCAACACATGTTCACACTCAGTTTTCCACCCCCAAAGTGCAGGTTTTAAACACTGTTGCCAAACATAATAAAAGTTGCTCACTTTTGCTTGCCTTAAAGCAGCAGAATGCATTACTGGAAGTGGTCGGAATTAGCACACTTTGAATAAAACCGACATTCATGTTGTTATCAGTAGTCATTTCTGCAACAACATTTATGTGGTAGTTAACAAAGATAATTGCAGGAAGATGTTGATGGGCAAAAAAAAAAAAAGATTTTGCTTACAAGCTGCTTTTCTTTTCTTCCTGAAAGAGTATTTGTGGAAGGGAAGAAGTGAGCGTTGGCCAGTTTGTTCCAGTAAACCATAGCTGGATGATTTAATCGGGTCATTAAGTGACTTGGAAGGCGTGGAGCTGAAGGCAGTTTTTTTTTATTGATGTGGCAGGAAACAAGAGGGGGTGATGGGGGTTTCATAGTCTGTTCACAGCCAGCTGCACTTTTTTAAGGTGCACCCATGCCTCGGCTGTCTTAATTAAGCCACATTTAATGTCGCAAACACCCCATTAATTCTGCATGTGGTATGGAGAAAAATGCTGTGAAAACCCGAAAGGTGTGTTAATGATTGCGCTAGCGTCGGCCTCCTGCGGTGAGACACCACTCGGCAGTGTACCGGGCTGTAAAACTGAAAAACTGTCAACAAGCTTGAGCACAACTATGCAAACTAGAATATTACTCTGTGGAGGTTGAACTTTTTACTCTTGAACTCGTCACTCAATGACACACATCATAATCCGACATTCATTTTAGGGGGGGGGGGGGGGGGGTTGCTTAAAAAATGTGACTCAAACTTCAAAAAGAGAAAACACATGGTTTTTTTTGGTATCTGTTCTCAGATACTTGCCAAGATTAAAAAACAAAAGTGGGACAAAAATAATAAATGAGTGTTTTTTTTTGTTTTTGTTTGTTTGTTTTATATGTACTGTATGCTAGTAGGCCACTTCCTGGTTCATGGAGGATGTTTTGATTAGATGAATGGGACTGTACCATTTTAGAATTTGGCACGGCAGGAACACAAAAAAAAGAGTGAAAAAGAAGAAGAAGAAGTGAAAAGGTTTGTTTGTGTTCTAGTTAGCAGGTGACTTCCCAGCTCATGGACACTTATTGTATGTTCTTGAAAATGTTAGCATTAGCTACACAGGCTTGTTGTAATTCTGGGGTGGGGCCAATAGTTCCATCCACCCATTCATTTTCTATTGTGCTCGCAAGCAACCGTTTACGCTCAACAATCACGCTGATGGAGTCTTCAGTGAACTTGCACATTTTTGTTATTTCTTTTTGTGTTTGTTTGATCAAACACATAATGAAATAACACGGGAAATAGCACGGGAAGAACATTTAGGCTAAACAACACACGGGAAGCTGGAGCTGAGATTCGAACTTTGACTCTTACAACTTTGAGGCAGAAGTGTTAACCACTATAACACCGCACTGCATGCCAAAGGTTCCAGCATGACTCACACATTAAAAAGTCACAATACATTGAGAACTGTCTGTGTTAAGATGACATCAGTGCTTTCTGTATGTTACCATTGTTTATTACCATTTTTGGTATATGCTGTCCTACCAGTGCTAGTATTGTTTACGTCCCACATTTGTGTATTTGTGTTGTTAAAATCGTAACAATTATTGTTTCTTATAGTAATGCCACCATGCTAAATCATTTGTATTCTCAAATTTTTTTTCCCTTGGTTATTTATTATTAATTATTGACTGGGTACTTGTTTATTATTGAGTCTTAAGGTTAAGTAGCTTGAAGTTTTGAATGGGAGATGGGGGTGGGATTAAATATGTTTTCTTCTTCCCACTCCCTTTGGACTTTATCTTTTTGTTGTTGTTGTTGTTGTTGTTGTTTTTCTTTTGCTCTCTCTTTTGTGTTGTTTTTCTTCTTCTTGTGTAACCTGATACTAAATGTGTGCTTTGTCATTGCCTGAAACAAAAATTAAAATGAAAATGAATGAAAAGAGAGGACAATAAGATGCTCTATTCATATTTTCAGTTGATTTTCTAGCCGGGCAATATGGCCAAAACATAAAATCTCGATTTTTTTCAAATCATTCTGGATGATTAAGATTTTCATCGATTTTAATTAAAGTAATAAATCCAACAAACAGTAATTTTAAGGTTTCATTTCATACTGATTTTAAATAAGTTTTAAGTAGCACTAAGAAACTTTTCAACCTTAATAAAATATTTTCTTCTCTTCTGATGAAACATCGACTTAAAACTAGTTGAATGGTACCTTTGCCATGGCCTGAGGGGATCTGTATCATTTTTACTGGCACTAAGCAACTTTGAGGAGGATGGTAGGAACACTGCCACACAAAAAACTACAAATGTGCTGATTGCTTTATGGCATACGTCACTTTCCCCTTCACCCATTCGTTACAAAGACGGAAGTCCAATTTGAATGTCGACACGCAATTACTGTTTTCCTGGCAGAAGCTGCAAAACAACTAAAAAGTATTTGTCTGAGGAGACAAAAAAGAAAAATTTAAAAAAGGAAGCTACCCGGATGAAAGGACAGTCAAGAATCAACATTGGCACAGATTTCACTCGCTGGTGTGAGATTAAAAAAAATGACGCAATGCGCTTGTCCTCATAGGAAATGTGGTCTTCCTTCAGATATAACACTACCACTTTTGTCCATATGGCGCCGCCATAATCAACGTAAATCGAAAATTCCTTAGTGTGGCTTTAAACATAAACTTTGATATATCTTGTGCACAACTTGCATGCCACAATTACAATTAAGTCGTTAGTAACTATTGTAAACACATTTTGTAAACCGCCCTTCCAGCATTCATGTGCAAAATTACAACTCACAATAACGTTTGGATATCACAGAATTTAAAACATCTTTTAATAATCTAGAATAAATCAAGAGTATGTTTAATTACATGCTCCTGGATTGCATGATTTAGCTCATTTTCAACTATTCTATTTATTGCCCAGCCCTAGTTTGTAACTGCTTCTAGTTCATCATGTGCGCCCCCGCCACAAAGTTTATTAGAAATGGCCATTTTCACACTTGACAGGATGATGCTAAGTTGTAATGACTTGAAGAAGGTGACTCAAAGGACCCTACTTTCTTCCCCAGTGCAACTCTAGAGCAAAGAATGAGTGTGAAGTTTTCTTTCTTTTGGCACTGTATTTTTGCAGACATGCACAGTTAGAAGTGAGCGTTTGCACCATTGCCACCGGCTCCTCTCATTCCCTTTAAATTCACGCTGTTGTCCTATTTATGAATGAAATACGATGACATCCACCACCAACATCGACGGAGCTCAGAATTTGTCTGCCTGCACCTCGATCAAATCCACCAAAATTGTGTTACACCACCTGTGCCACAACTTAGACCTGCTTTTAGCTGGTCTAACGATTCATCTATTTTCAGTCACCAAAGTGTCAGGTGACTTGGGGGCATATAAAAGATAAACTAAACTACAATAGAGCCCAAAATGTTGCCCTTTTCACTACTTAAGTCTTGTCTACCTTAATGAAGCCAAAGTAAACATCCTGTTCATGGAGCCCGCCCACATTTCCTCCCTTCAGCATATAAGAGTGTCACGTAAGTCACATGGCCTGCCACTTGTACTTCACTCTCACATTGTGACGAGTGAAGAGCCTTGTTGACTCTAAATGTCCATTTCCCATGATCCCTTGTCACTTATCTCAGCCTCACTTCCAGTGTGTCTGTGCAGCGATAAGACTACCGTGTTCAAGCGAGCGAGGCAAAAGGCCCGTGTCGCCATGTGCTTGATGCGGACAAACTTCCTTTTGATGTACAAAATGCATGCAAAATGATGATCAAGATTTCCATTCCGTTGATAATCTTGATGTTCTTTTCGATCTTTAATTGGAACCATCTAGTCTGTTGTCTAGCCAGGGTAGTATCACGTGCGACTGTAGCAACAACAAGTGCACAGTCCAGTTGGCTCTGGTCCTTGTGGCCAGGATTGTGAGGGTTACTTTTAAAATGTAATCCATTACAGTTACAAGTTACCTGCTAAAAAATGTAGTTAGTCACATAATCCAAGTACCATAATATTAAAGTAATGTAACTGGATTACTTTGGATTACTCCGATATTGAGTATGCTCATGAAGACAAAATAAAAATAAATATCACCACAATATATATTCTATACAATGTGCCCCTGCTATTTGCGGGTGATAGGGACCCGGGCAGCCTACAAATAGCAAAAATCCTTGTGTAATTAAAAAGCATTTAGGCTATTGATTGATTGATTGATTGATTGAAGGCCATATGCTGTTTTCGAACTGTCCCTAAAAGCAACCACACCTCACAGTTAGATAGATAGATAGATAGATAGATAGATAGATAGATAGATAGATAGATAGATAGATAGATAGATAGATAGATAGATAGATAGATAGTCATCCAATGAGGAGGATGATGATGTGTGACATCAACAGCAAAATTAACTTTTATCCCAGTCACAAGTTTAGCCGTGTATATGTTGTGTATGATGTTTAAATAGTGGGAGGAAGATTTGTTTGTATGGTGTAACTCACATTATGGTTGTAGGCTAGCGGGCTAGCTAGCATGAAGCTACAGCGCGTAGCATGCCGCTGGACTCTCAGCTCAAACTTTGGCTCCGAGTAAGTTCCAGTGAATACCGGTCGCCATTTCCTCCTCCCGTCCGTCAAGCTTTTTCAAACTGCACGTGTGTGAAGGAAACCACTAGTCAGTTCGTTCGTTCCCACCTCCTCGACATGTAGCAACGGCCCCACTCGCGCGGGCGTGCACGCGCTCTCTCTCTCTCTGTCTCTCTCTCTCACCCTCTTTTGCACTCTCTATCATCGTAGAAATTGTAATCACTCAAAGTAATCCCCATTTTTAATAAATGTACCTGTAAACTGATTACATGTTTTCTCCTGTAACTGTAATGGAATACAGTTACATTTTTTTTGCAATCTGATTACGTAACGGCGGTACATGTATTCCGTTACTCCCCAAGCCTGCTTGTGGCGTGCGGCTTGATGAAACCTGACTTCCTCCCTTTTCACTAAAACAAATGTCAGCAATGTCAAATGTATTTCACTGGAATGTTGATCACATTTTCTTTGTGTGTCTTTGCAGAATACTGAGCCACAACAAAATCAGGGTCCTGAACAATGGCTCCTTCTTCGGACTGAATGCCCTGGAGAAGCTGTGAGTAGCTCATCAATCTTTATCAATAATCAGCCCGGCATGTGTGTTGCGTGTGTAGTTCGCCATATGTGTGAGCTGCTTTTTCACTTCGGGGGCCCGCGGGGAGCAAATCAGACAGGATATGATGAGAACTGAGCAGCTCTTGTGTGATTCCATTCGGCGGGCTTGAGTCCAGCAAGGAGGATGATCCTCTGCTCTGCTCTGGCTGGATTTGCGTTTGTTCCACTCACAAGTTCTTATAATTTCACCTCAGTCATTCTCAGTCAGGTAAATCCCTCGTGATGGGAGGCTGTCAGCTTCGCCTCGTTTACCCATCGGTAGTTGCATCGTTATTTCGTCCGATGAGCTGTTAGACAAGTGAAATAAACAGTACATCGATTTTATTGGCTTTTCTGATTTATGAGTGAAGTGACCCTTATTGGCTGATTTCCAGTGGATCACGGTACGATCCAAGCGTGTACTTGTGCAGTAACCTTGTGTAGTCCAGCCATCCGTTTTGTACAACACTTGTCCTCATTAGCGTCACGTGTTAGGCAGCCCTAGCTATTTCATCTGATTTTAGGCAAGAGGTGCAATACGTGTAGTTTCAATATAATTTTTGGAACTTTATTTATAAAATAATGGACAATAGTGAACAGCTGTCAGTATAGCCGAATGCGATACTACGTCAATATAAAGAAAAAGAAATAATGGAAAATTCACATCACAACTGAACAATTATTTGATATTGCTGTTTTTCTCTATAAAAAAATATCGTCATTATCCACATACACAATGTCACATAATTTTTAGCATTATATGGTATATTTATCATCATTGTACTTTAGTACTTTAGTTTAAGTTATGATGGAAATCTCCATCATAAAACTTTAATTAGAATTTACAAACCTACAAGTTTGAAAAGAAGTGGATCATATTTATTCAAAAATAAAACCCTGGGTCATATAACTTTTAACATAGCATGATTGTTGTGCAATTGTGTGAATTTGCCTCCCAAATTTCAGTAATTTAAAAAAAAAATGTAACACAAGAGAGAGAATAAAAAAAAATAAAAACGGTATAACGTGAAAGCAGCAACAGGTTGTATTCAATCATAACTTTGACAAATGCTGGGCCTTCCTGATCCGATAATCTTTCATAAATGGTTGTGCATTCTTCTCTTAGCACCCCTTGTTTTTAGGAATAAAATGTAAAGTAAAGCCAAAGTAAAAAAAAAAAAACTAAACAAATACTGAAAACTCAGTTCATCATTTGTGTCTCATTATGGTCGCATGTCATGCGACAACTTTAGAGGCACATTTTCTCCCCAAAATGTAGGTCAGACTCATATTTGTAAGACTTCGGGGTTGTCTGACTTAACTGGTTCCACTGTATTATCATCTTTGACTGATTGACTTTAGAGTTTGAGGAGTTTGGGTCCCTCTTACTGCCACTTTAAATTTGTTCCTTACTAAAGAAATTGCTGACTTTTTTTGTACAGGCATTGATTAGGATTTTGTTGGCCAAGTGTGCCTAATGTTAATAGTAATGTCCTAAAAAAAATTACATTAAAAAAAAAACTTTAAAAAATAAAATAAAAATAATAATATTTAAAAAAGTTATTAAAAAAATATATAATAATAATAATAATAATAATAATATATATATATATATATTTTTTTTTTTTTAAGTGTGCCTAATGTCTATGACGAGTATCATCTTGGCACCTCTGTAGCTCTTCATCTGAGAGTTGTTGTTTTTTCTGCACAGGACTCAAATGACTGAAGATGCCAGCAAAGCTTTACAGCACCCTGGTAGCTGACAACAAACACGCTCTCTCAGCCGGGATACTGTAGTTTCGCACAGTAAAGAAATATTAGTTCCACATGCCAGTCGGATCTGCCACCCAGGAAGATTAGCAAATATCTTGCAAATGTTAAAAAGAGCTAATTTGCTGTTGTCGTCTTATTGGAGCGATTGCCAGTGGGGTACAAAACCGATTTGCTCATGTTCCTACTCTTGTCTGCATTGAGGCCACGTTGACACCCGATTTTCTTGCGCTACATTTGAAAAGGACAAAGAACAGAGATGAGTGCGAATATGGCAAAGAAACATTTTGAATGTAAAATGAGCTGGACGTGCTTGTTTTGGTACGTGCTCCCTGTAAGGCTGAAGGGTCGTCAGGTCGAGAAACCCGAGCTCAGCCTCAAGCCAGCAGTGGTCAAACTAGCAGGAGGCAACAGGGTGGAGCTTTTCTTGGAGACTGGAAGCGGTTGACAACACATATGTGGGTTTCACATAGGGATTTGATATCATGTAAATCATGCAGGCCTCATTTGACTCCTTTTCTGGCTGTCTGACACAACAGCGGAGGTCCGCTCGCTCAGCCTTTAATTGAGCTGCACCGCTCATCATTGCATTAGAGCGCATGGGAAAATCGTTGACTGATGGTAAAAATGTGACATTGAAATCCACCGTTGCAGTGATTTGTGGAGAGATGGAGCCGTGATACATTTTCCTCCCTGGAGCTTCTTATTTCTATTTGGCCATAATGAACCTGCCGTCGCGATCCTGGTCGTCTCATTGCTTCCAGTATGTCATCTCCATATGCTTGTCATTGGGAGCAGTAGTGAACAGTTAGTCATATTATGTGGTCAGCACTATAATCAAAGGGCAAGCCCACGAGGGCTGAATAAACACACATCAGGGAAATACACAGCATCTCTTCCGCTACTCGAAGACGATAAACACTCACTGGCCGCACACACTTAATTTCATTTAAAAACATTTTAACTTCTATTTTACTACACTGCAAAAACTGAAATATTAAGTAAAGATGTAATTTCTTAAATTTAACCGAAATTTGCTTATTTTGCTTTGACAAGTTATTTTTTACTTAAAATTAAATTGTCAGACAAGATCATTCTGCTTATTTTAAGATACTCAAATTACCTTATTTGATCAAGCAGTCTTGGCATTGAGCGTTAAGAGACAGTTTTAAGTACTGTGACGAAAGGAACCCTGACTGTAATGACAAGTTTGTTCTATATTATTTATTTGGTTGTTACTAACATAACTATGAGATTTATTTTTCAAAAATCATTTCCAGTTGAAAACATTTTGTGGAAAATGTATTTGGACGTACGCCACCATTGTTATTTATATCGCAATGCATTCAGTGCATAGTGACGTAGAATGGCGGCGGCCCTCTGCCGAGCAATGTAAAATGCCTATAATTTTTTGTTTTTTTAAAAGCAAGCCTCTGTTGCGTTCCTAAAGGGACGATCAAAACTCTTGAATGCGTCTGGTGATTGACGAAAGCACGGCATGGGGGAGGTTGACTCTCCTTATCGCATGTTGTTTCTTTAGGAACGCTACGTTTACCTTGCTTTCTTTATAAGCGTTTCACGTTGCTCGGCAGAGAGCCATACGCCGTACATCCAAATAAAGTTTCTACAAAATGTATTAAACTGGAAATAAATTCTGAAAAATGAATCTCATCGTTATGTTAGTAACAACCAAATAAATAATATAGAGCACACTTGTCATTGCAGTCAGGATCTCTTTTAAGATGACTAACCAACGTCAAAGGCCCTAAACTGGGGTTTCATAAGTAGATTTTTCTTATTTTAAGACTTTGCATAATCTAGTAATAAATGGCAAAAATACAAATATGAAAACAATCAGACAGAAGTGAAATACCTCTACACACTAGACTGGGGGGTTGTGGGTTATATCCCTGCCTGGGACATACCAAAGACAATAAAAATTAGACCTGTTGCTTCCCCACTTGACACTCAGGCTAAGTTAGCCAAATGTTAATGAATACGTATGTATTTTGAGAAAAATAGTTCTATATATTATATTTTGAAAAAAGTCAATATTACTTTTTTTTGTCAAAAAATACTTTTTTCAAGACCGCTGTGGATGATATGGGCCTAGTATTATTTTCTTATTTTTCAAAATCTTAAAGTAAATTTAAGTTACATTTTGCTTATTTGAAGTAATAATTTTCTTATGTTACTATATTTTTTTTCTAAATGTTTTTTTCTATATTTTTTTCTTACATTTTCTACTGTCCTTTTTGCATTATAATTATAATCCCAAGCAGAAATCAGCTGTATATATTTTTCTGTGTTATACACAGAGAGCTGGGTGGTGTTGCAGAGTGGGTGCCTTGCTCAAGAGCTTCTCGGCAGTAGCCATGAAGCAGACAGGATACTAATTGTCAAATTGTGGTTCCAAGGCCCAAATTCTTAAAGATGAGCCGCTGTTGTCCCTTGCAGGAGTGCATTGCACTTCCTAGTATGGGCACCCTCGGTTCTTGTCAAAGAATTTGAAACAACACTCACACCAATCGTATTCATTGTGAAGGCAATTTGATCTGCCGCTGCTAGCAGGACGAATAAATGAATAGCTCAGCCGCCCTCGCCCAGACTTTGCAGAAATCTACACAGTTAGCCCTTTCATTGGGACAAACCTCCTCAAAGCCACGATTGCCTTCATAAGCCGCCAAACCACCCAAGTGCAGTGGAGCAATTTAGCCTTGTTTGTTTTTGCCTTGGAACTGTGTTTTTGGAGCTCTTTTAAATAGCCGTGGCGTCCAACAGCTACATTTGGATCTTGGAATGCCTCATTTCTTTTCCAATTTTGGGGTTGAATCATACCTGGTTTCTGTGGCACAGTGTGCTATATGTAGTAATAGCTAGTTACATACACACACAAACAGATGCATTTTAATGAAAGTTTGTGTTTGTGTATGGGTCATTGACGGATTAAGGATTTCACCAGACACACTTAACTCTTTGACTGCCAGACGTTTTCAGAAAAGGGATGCCGTGGGTGCCAGCCGATTTAAGCATTTTGACTGATCTTTCAAGGTGCACAGAAAAGTATGTGTTTGGACTATGGAAACACACATACTACCAAATGAAAGATTGGACTCTCATCTTTTATCAGAAAAAAAAGTTTGTTTCTACCTTATTCCGTTTTTCAGTAATTAACAATAGAAAATGGTTAGTTTCCCCTCTGTTTTGAAACAAACGTCTTTGGCACTCCTCCCTAGGATTTTACTAAACGTTATTTAACGTTTTTGGCAGTCAAAGAGTTAATTTATTATAAAACACATAAAAATATTTATTCTTTGTTATTATTATTATTTTTATTATTATCTACAATTTAGGACATACATCTATCATGGAAAGCTTTTTTACAATGGTTGCACCAAATATTTTCAACTTAAATCAAAGTTATGAGGCTAACAATTAGCCATCTAGCCAACCCAACTAACTAATCACACATGTAAAATTCTAATGAAAATACAGTATAATATGTGTTGGAAAAAAATGTAAGTTAATTATTTTTTTCAGGTATTAGTAAATGTCAAAATATAGTCCAGTTGCTAAAAGCATGATTTGTTGACATAGTTGTAAGACAGTATAAACCCGAAAATGTTTAAATTTTTAAATGTATTTCAAAATCAAAGTCTCAAATAGATTATTTGTTTACCACCAAAGTTATCCATCAATGACCCATATACTGTACACTTGTACGTTAGCAGGTTATTTCTTGGTTCATGGAAAATAATGCATGATATTGGGGCCAAGCCATTTTTGATGCTCGGGTGAAAAGTTCTATGGAGACACAAATGGAAACATGAGAAAATATATTCATAAAGTCATGGAACCTGGTCGAGGTGTTTGCTTATCTTTGTGCTTGGTAGTTAGCAGGCCACTTTCTGCTTCTTGGAAGATGACATAATCATTTAAAAAATAGCTATTATTATGGCTAATGGAACATATATTGGGTTAAAGCTCATCTGCTTTCATGGCACTGTCGAGATACTTTTTGGAGATACTAAGCCAAAACTATCCCAAAATTTAGAATATAAGTACATTATATTGATCTAAAGTTGACAATCAGATACAGTACTGACTATCAGGCTTTCACAAGTACCTCCACCCCTCTGATGAGAGCTGATGCAGGCAAGCCCGCTAACAAGCCGGGACCTTTATGAGTTGTGGACAGATCCCAGCAGCCTGTCCTGCGCTGATTTGAGGCGAGGTAATGAGAATAATGAGCAAAAGCCGGCCGAGGCTGCCTGGCTCTTGTCCAACTGGGCCCCCGGTGCACCATGGGACACGCAGGACAGACAGGCAAGGCGCAAGGGGCCCTCATTACCGGGGTCTGTGGGGAGGAGAGAGGGAGCAGGGAGTGAGAGCAGAGGGCAGCCACGATGATGGATGAGGGAGCAGCAGGACGCTGCAGCGGACAGGTCTGGAACGGCAGCAGTCAGCTTGGCAACATTATAGAAACTCCTCAACTCCACAGTTTAAAATGACCCTCGCGGATGAGAACACATCATGCAACATTTAGCTCGCATGTCGGATTGGTTTGGTCCACGTCCATGTTATATACACTCCAAGCGGCATTATCACATTATGTTTATTATTGATAAAAGTGAGCACGCTTTGTGTCTTTTGCAAAATGGGAGACAGGCGACTCTTGAGCGTTTAGTGGTTAGAAAGTCATCCAACTTAAACAGGCTCGCCGACACAAGGGAGGGGTTGCCATGATGGCTATAGATGGTATGGTGGCCGAAGAGTGCGGGAGGGAGTGAGCCAACGCATGCCCCTGCAATTTGTCTTAAACAAATGTGCGCTTGTTTTCCTTAGCGAGAGATTTCCACACAGGCTAAGCGACTGACGCTGATGAGTTGGAACAAAGAAGAGGTGGGCAGCACATAAAAAACATCCAACTGAGTCTTTTTGTCCAGCCCCGTCTGAGGACCGCTACTCTAAAAAGACCACACATTGAAAAATGAACGTTTACGTCCACACGTTTCCCATCGCCATCCTGCTTGGGTAACCTCGCGCTTATCATGCAGGGGTGGAGCGAGTGAGGAAAGGGTTAAGCGTGGAGGAGAGAGGAAACAGAAAGGGGGGGGGGGGGGGTGCTGGACTTGATAGACTCCAGATGTGTCTTGCAGATAAACTGGAGGAGCGGTTGTGTTTGTGTTACAAGTCGAGCTCCGTCATGGCTCTGGGGCTTTATTGAAACACGTAGCGAGTCACCTCATAAGCCAATTACTAAATGGAATGCTTTATATGTCACTAAATCTATTTTACGCACTTCCTGGGAAAGGTTGATATGGTACTGATGCTCTTAAATCTTACGCTCTCTCTGGAGTCACAATTTCAACGTATTTTTGTTGAACGCCTCTCCTTGCTCACATTTTCTATATGTTCCTCCATCACGCCAGCCTTTTACAGCCTAACCTTCATTCCTGGAGCAGCAGAGATTACGGCTTGTTTCTTGTTGTTGACGTCCTGCCATATTGTACTGCTTTTGTTGCCATACGAGCGTCACATCACATTAGGCCAAATAGGTCGAGGCTAAGGGCGCGAGGGACTCCAGGGGGCCGCCAAAACAGGTATAAGGAAGAAGAAGAAAAATCACCTTGAATATAATTACATTAGTTTTTATTAACTCTTAAAATGGAAAAGATAGTAGGCCTGTATATTCAAATACAAAGAAATGGCCAATTACTTTCATATGAAAAAAAATCTAAATAAGCCCCAACGACCATGCACCCTATCTCCTTCCAAATTACTTCCCTGTGCCGCCCCTTTTTTTTCTTTTTTCTTTTTTTTTGCTGATTGGCATCTCTGATGGACTTGATGGTGGAAGGCAAATCAGTAAATCAACATTTTTATATATTATATATATATATATATTTTATTTTTATCTATATTGGCCTAAAGTACACTTTTATTATTTGTTGACAGCATTTACATTACTAATGCTGACTAATGCTTTCCCCCCCTGCTATATTAATAGTCTAATTTCCCTTTTCATTTTATGACAAGTTTTTAATCCTAACTGGATGTTGTATTAGTTGTATTAGTTAAAATAGTCTAAAAAAAATGTTAATGGCTTTAAAGTTTGCATCACACATTATGTGTACCATTATGATCATTATTATTATTATTGTTATTAGCAATAATAATATCTCTAATACTCTTAACTTTAGTATTATTACCACATGCCATTTTAAAAATGTCTTGACAATAATATGTTCCATGCAGCCCCACTAGTCTAAATATGGTATCAGAAGGCGGCCATTTTGTCACTTGCTCTTGAGTAAAAATGACATCACAGTTGCTCAAAGCTCAGGCAACAACCAATCGCAGTCCAGCTTCAGAAAACAAATGAGCTGTGATTGGCCGTTGCATGAGCGAGCAACTGTGATGTCATCTTCAGTCGACTGCAAGTGGCAAAATGGCCGCCCCCTGAGATTGAACAAACTAGCTGGATTTTGCATCATAACTCATTTTCTACAAACGTAATATTAATCAGAATGTCATGTTTTGACGGGAAAGGTCACATATATTATTTTCATAAAATGTTTAAGGTTGACTTCTCCTTTAAACTGAAGTAAATTGCTGGTTAGCATTCCACTAACATTCAATTATTCAATCTAATATGTACATACATATGATGTCCAAAGCACGTGACTTGCTCAAGGACACTTTGACATGGTCACAAGAGCTGAGAATTGAACCCACAACCTCCTGGTTGGAAAACAACAACTTTACCACTGAGCCATGCCAGCCCAAGTGTATGCATTATCACTGACAGAGGGCGGCACCCTAGAAGAATCCTACCTAGGACCACTGACTTGTGGTGGTGTCGGTTACATCAATGACCTCTAGTTTTGGTTCTATGGTCATCATTAAGTCTTTTAATCACTTGGTTTTGTACCCCAAAGTTTTGTCTGGAGCATTTACCAAAATATGCTCCGTGGTCAAATTCCAAATTGTACTTGACTTTGGGGCATTGGGTTCTAGAGGTTCCACCGTAGATATGAAGTCAACAATTGCTGAAGCTTTAACCACAAAAATCAAGCTCCATTGTTCCTGTTCTGAAAAGTGTTCCCAGCACATGAAATGTTTTATCACCGACATAACATCATTAATGGCAGACACCGTGCTTGCTCGTTGAGCCCGTGAAGCCAACACAAGCGCTGAAGCGGTAATCGTCTGCTTCTTTGGTCCATCCAAATGCCAAAAATGAAGTCAACAAGTTGAGGGTTGTAAAGTTTTTCTTGGCAGGATAGCATCGCACTCCTGTTGCTGCCGACTATAAAACATATACTGTAATCAACTCGGGAAATGTTGCACAAAATAAAAATGTTAGCACCCGTCCGGCCCCTTTGACATCTCAATTTTGGCTCCAATCATTTGACGCATATCACTCGTCTCTTTGTTTCTCTGGCTTGTGCTTTACTATTTACAAAGCAATCAGTTTCGAGAAGTGCCAGACAAAGGTTGATTAGGTATCCAATCTTAGGGGAGCAGAGCATAGAAAGAAAAATAATCAGGGCAATGGGTAACAAAGCAGGAAATTAGTAGAAAAACAAGAGCTCTGCAGATCCTGGTTTCCTGTTTTAGGGGAAAGGCAGGAGTGTGTTTGGGGGGTGCGATACAGAGACCCCATTGTGAATAAGTGTGTTAAGGAGTAAGGAGGTGGGGGCTGAACTATACGCAGGGACAATTTTGCTCGGCGCTCAATACCCCAAACCACCTGCCCCTCCCAGAAGGGGAAAGCTAGCTTGTGAAAAAAGGGGAAAAAGGAAACTGTAAAAATAAACGAGTGAGGGCCTCTGCTAAGACGGCAACCAGACAGGAAATGACACGCGGAACAAAAATGGTTCCTCTGACCTTTGTCAGGAAACAAGGAACCAGTAAACGCTTGCTTTTGTATTTTCAAAACATACTTCTTACCCGCAGATACATTCACAACAGGAGATAACTAGAATTACAGCAAAGACATTTGCCTCAGGATTGCGATGGCTTTCCATAAGAAAATTACAGGAACAGGAAATTCCTGATTCCAGTCTAGCGATAATGAGCAGCCAGTCCCCAGCCATTTTTCCAGCTCCCTCCGGGGCCGGGCCCTAAACAATGTCACGTTCCCCACGCGGTGCTCCTTATAATACAAATCCACCTCTTGCCACCCTGCGAGCACTTTCTGCACCTCGGTGTTCATCACAGCCACAGAGAAATGATTCCTCAAACGGCAGAATCTCCGGTGTTAGTATCAGGTAAGAGTCCCCATTGGTGGAGGAGAAGAGAGCCTTGTCCCAACCCTAGGACACGAATGTAGCAACATATAGCTGGAACCGCAGTCCTTTTTTTCATTTTCTTGCCCAGCATGCATGAAGCTTTGAAGTGTATTTGGTCTGATATTATCCTGACTCGATGACAGCTGTTGTCAGACATCACGAATCAAAGCCACTGAGCTGTGAAGTTCTTGTCAAGGTCTGCTCGAAAGAACACGCCGATAGTCATCACTTAAATATCAACCTTCAAACTTGTAAGCAGCTTGTAAAGAGATTTGTAGGAGTAGCAAGGATGACCTTCAACTAACATTTTAAATTGATTTTGTTACGATTTTGGAATTTAGATCGTAAGTATGCTTATAAATTCAATGACGCAGAACTGCACTGCATACGGACAATGTACTATTCCATTCTCCCATCTTTGTGGGAACAGCTGGCCCCTAAACAAGGTCCATAAAGACATGGATGACAAAGTCTGGTGTGGATGAACTTGACTGGCCTACACAGAGTCCTGACCTCAATCCAATAGAACACCCTTGGGGTGAATCAGAGCGGAGACTTGAGAGCCCGGCCTTCTCATCCAACATCCGTGTGTGACCTCACAGATGTGCTTCTGGAAGAATGGTCAAAAATTCCCATTAATGCATTCCTAAACCTTCCCAGAAGAGTTGGAGTTGTTGTGTGCTGCAGAGGGTGGATTGACATCATTTTTTGAACCCTATGGATTGGGAATGGGATGTCACTTAGTTCATATGCGAGTCAAGGCAGATTGCGAGGCAAAATTTGTACTTTGCGCCTCATCAAAATAGCAAAACTGTGAAACAACTGCCAAAAGATAGTAGCAGAAGAAGTAAAGGAAGAAAAGGATGCAGAATAAGAAAAGGAAGGATGAAAAAGAAGTAATGGCAGAAGAAGAAGAAGTAAAGGAAGAAAATTAAGGAGAAGAAGAAAAGGAAGGATGAAAAAGAAGAACTGGCAGAAGAAGAAGAAGTAAAGGAAGAAAATTAAGGAGAAGAAGAAAAGGAAGGATGAAAAAGAAGAACTGGCAGAAGAAGAAGAAGTAAAGGAAGAAAATTAAGGAGAAGAAGAAAAGGAAGGATGAAAAAGAAGAACTGGCAGAAGAAGAAGAAGAAGAAGACTTTCCTAAATGATCCCAAAAAGCTTGGTTGGCCCACGTCACGTAGTAAACTCTGAGCTACTTTCACTGCAGCAGCAAGCTAGCAACGAGCTTCGGCTGCCTAATAATGCACCTAAACATGTTGCGGAGTAGCTCTTAAGTCATTAATCATCGCCTGAATAAGATTCCTTTCTGACAAGTATCATCCTAACGAAGGGATGATCAGAAATGACTGAGAAGCCATGCTAATTGCTAAGCTAATTTAAGGATAGTAGCGCGTACAAACACCGGAATTAGTTCTTGGCTGATTGAGTGCACTTTTCACAGACGAAGAGTATATTATATAGCATAAAACATGTATAATATCAGTGTGATTTTATTTGTTTTTTTCACAATGTAGCCCTGAGTTTTGATTTGGACTTTTAAGGTCTGCACCGTAAATGTTTTCAAAATGACATTCCGTTTGCTGCTACGTATACTCAGTGTGAATTAAGGAAATAAAAACAAAACAAAAACAATTCTTCTATCGTTGCACAGTATTATTATATTTTTATTGTATAATAAAACCCTTACTGGCCCCTGGGATTAAATAAATAATAATAATAATAATAATAATAATAATAATAATAATAATAATTGTTCCACAAAATTAAAAAGTTGCTCCTCAAACAAAGTCACTGATTCGCAAAAATGTTCCACACAAAAAAAAATATATATATATTTTTTTGAGCCTTGCTATTATAGTTTATACAGTATCCACATGAAACACATCTTTTTTGTATTTGTCAGTTTTCTACATCCAGAGTTTGATCAAAATAGCTCTGAGGTCATGCATGGCGTAAATCAGCACTGTGGAGAATAGTGAGGAAAGACAGTTTGTGATAGAGAATCCCCTGATGACGTGCCGATTGCGGTGGCATCCTTTATAGGAATGGAATAGATAAAAGGCACATCCTGGATAGGCCGGTGTTAATGCTTGTGTGCTCGTGCGCGGAAATCCGCGCGATGAAAGTGTGATGAAAATGAACATTTTTCATGTTGAAAGAACGAGGACATTCCAACTTGCGCTGACCATGTCCTGCAGATAATCAGTCTCCTGACCTGCTTGGACCTCACTATTCCCACCAGAGCAATAAAAAAAAAACTTGGATGTGAAATCAAACACGGGACAAAGTTGATCGCAGGCGAGGGAGTTTTGCTAAATCCTTTACCACATGGATGTGGATGTGGAATGGGAAGCGGGTGGGGAACAGTGCAGTGAGTAAAATGAAATTAGATCTTCAAAGGAAGTTGAAAGAATTAATATTTATGGTGTTACAGTGAGAAAATCCTGGGATGAACTATTTCAGAAAAGGAGAAGAAGACTTATCTGGTCTTTTTAGCGGCATGTTTGGCTTTAAGCCCAGGTGGTTGCTGGGATAAGATTTCCTATCACCGTGCGGTATCCTGCTGTGTCCTGCTTGAGGCACCAGGTTAGGCCATGAGAATCACTTTCTCGTGGTTGCCTTGTTTTATATAAAGCATTCTTGTCAAGGGTCTCCGTGAAGACGTGTCAACATTGCCCCTGCGTGTATTATATCATTTGATATTTTCTCTCTCCACAGGGATCTCAAGCACAACTTAATCAGCACCATCGTGCCCGGAGCCTTCCAAGGTCTTTCTGAGCTCCGGAAACTGTAAGTGGATGCGATTCACTTTCTAGTTCACAGCATTTTGCAAAAAAGACAAGTTATGAGTTTAGAATGATCAATCTTATTTAAATAGTACTGGACAAGCGGTTAAGAAAATGGATGGATGGGGGGTGGTGTGGGGTCAGGGCAGAAATTAATTCAATTCAATTGCATTTAAATTGTGCCAATTTAAGACAGAATTTTAAGATTTAACAGCAATTAATAAAACTATGTGCTAAATATTAAGAATGCATCAACAAGAAGCAGCAAAAACAGCATGTATTCATTCATCACCAGCTTTCTTACTCACCGGCCCATTTACAGCCCACGGGCCAAAGGGAGGGTTTGATATGCTACGTACAGTATGGCGGATTTTGCAAACTTATTGTTTAGTGCATGATATCCAATAAAAACTTAAAAAGTTAAAATTGTTTGCGTCCATTTTTGACTTTTTATGATCAGTTTATAAATCCATGAAATTAAGAAAAAAAGTTAATATGCATTCTTGGGGCAGGTAAAAGTTTAATTCCTACTCAAAAAGAAGAGAAAACAAGACAATAAGTTCAATAAACAAGCCAACAAAAACAACAACTGTCTATTTTTACATTTGGCAGAGCGAGAGTTGCGTTTGTATGTCCATCCGAATGCCGATTCTGGGTCATGGAAGATGACGTCAGACCAACCATATTATTTTACGTTTAATTTCCATCATGACTCAAACGAGCTGAAGAGAAAATAAAGTTCTTCCATCATGGAGAACCCTATTTGTTTTTTTTGTCATTAGAAATAGACAGACGTAACCACACCATTTGCATTCTGGGATGGAGAATTTGGTTCCATCATGACTGTGTGGCAGGCTGTACATTCGGTACCTGGACTTAATACACCTCGTAATACATGACAAAACAATGAAAACCTGTAAAAAAAACAAAAAACCATCATACTCACCAGAAATGTTGATTATTAATGGTGATGAAGTTACTTGGGCCTGCATCATTGAATCTGAAAGCACATAATGGAGTTTGATTCACTGGTGGGTTGAGATGCTGGTTGGAGCTGCTGTCATCTGCGATTGGCCTTCCCTCCTCCTCCTCCTCCTGCTTGCTTGTGTTTTCCCTGCAAGGTCTGGGGCTTCTCAAAACAAACAGGGGGAGATAAACACATGCTTTGGACAGTGCTCTGCTGGGTAGTGTCAGAGGAGCAGCCGAGCACATCTCTCTGGCTGTGGCAATACATCACACTTAGGCCAGGGGGCCCTGCTTTTGGCGATAAACATTTACTGGTGTTCCGTGGGGCCGTGGAGTAAAGATAAGTGAGATGAAGACTTCAGATCTTCTCGTTTAGATGCAATTTTAGATACCGGCGTTGTGGTTGTACAAAACAATGGCAGTGTTTCCGTGGTTACCCCGATAAAATAACTTACCGGAAGTTAGTTTACTGATTATCAGATGTTTTAAGTAATTTGATTACTTGACTGATTACAGGTACTTGATTTGAAAAGTAATTCAGTTACTTTATTGATTACTTGATTTTAAAGTAACTCATATTGCAAGTTACTTTTTTGTTACATTTAGAAGACACTGTCAAATCTGCGTAACAAAAATGACAACCTGTTTGGCTATACTTTATTGGAAGTGCATTTTTAATATGTGAAAGGATAAGTTTTTTTTTTTTTTATCAAATAAATAAAGACAGCCTTTTTGTCTTCATGTAGCATTTTTTTTATATTCTAAAAAAAGAGTCTTTCTGGATTTCACTAAACAAATGCTCTACTTGTTTTTGTAAAATAATAAAAGTCTTTCTAGACTTCACTTTCCATAACTACATTTTTATATATATATTTATTATAAAATAAAGGCAGACTTTTTTGACATATTTTAACTGTAATGACAAAACCTAATATTTATATTGTACTTTGTTTATAAATATAATTACAAAATTCAAGAACCTCCTGCATTAGTCGTAGCTCTGCTTCACACAACCCATTGTGATTTCGTCAACTTCAATTAAATGAATTAAAATAAATTACAAAACTCACCATAGGGACTGTATTTCCAGCTTGAAAACGTAAACATTTCTACTTCCTTCATTGGTATGTAAACGTCAACGTGGTAAAAACGTGACTTGGCTCATACATGATATCGGCCCCCTCAGATTATAAGCCATAGATGACCTCATCCCATAATGCTTCACGGTTGAAGATGTAAATTGCTTCCCTCTATTACTTCAATGTCTCATACAGTTGTTTGTTGTGTGCCTGTTGGTTAGTATTGTTTTTTTTACTCACTTTTTACTTCTCCCACAACATTATTCCTCTCTCCTACACTCTAAAAAGAGAATTGTTGAACCAATTTAAGTTTAAAAAGAGAATTGTTGACTTATTTTATTGAATTGCTTCAAGTGGTAACACACGATTCCAATTAAGTTTATCCAAAATTAATATATTAAGATAATAAATATATGACCTCATAATTCATATAATATATTAAATTCCATTGTGTGTTACCACTTGAAGCAATTCAATTAAATTGGTCAACAATTTTCTTTTTAGTCTTAAATTGGTTCAACAATTCTCTTAGAGTACAGCGTCCATTACTATACATACATATTGTCTATTATGCAAATTAGGCAATGATGCCATTTAGCGATTTTTAGGACAGCCAATAGCTACTTTCCTCACTGCAGAGTTATCAACACTGTGTACTCGGAATGGCGGCCATTATTGAGTAATATAACACGTTACTGTCATCACTGATGGGAAGTAATATATTGATGATCGAGGCAGAGTTCCGAAGGACGCCATCCTTCAATCTGACGTCTCATAAACATAACGTGAAGAAGCCATGATATCATGGATTGCTGAGACACATCAAATAGATCAAAAGTCACCAAATGCATTTCTCGGTCTTTTCCCTCTTTCAGTGACCTTTCCAACAACCGCATTGGCTGCCTGACTTCAGACATGTTCCAAGGGCTGACTAATCTCACCAAATTGTAAGGGGAAGTCAAAATGATGTACTTTTTATTTTCTGTATCTTAGGAAAACTACCAACATATTTTGTCAAATTTGTGCTTGCTTAGGAACTTATCTGGAAACATCATTTCAACCTTGGATCCAGACGTGTTTCAGGAGCTTCTGTCCCTCAAGCTTGTGTGAGTGTTTTTGGTCAAAATCCACTCGCCAAAATGAATTGTAGACTTACTGTAGACAGATGTTGATGAGGAATTGTAATTATCTCAGAAATGGTGTAAATGTAAATACATGCTGGCCCCAAGCCAAAATTCCAAAGAGTTTAATTGAAGAGTGTCTTTGGTGAAAACAGCACAGTGTAACATTAACTCATCCACTGCCATTGACGGCTATACATGTCAAAAATTCATTTGAACTATTTCTATTTGTTTAACATTTTTTCCACTTTAGTTAACAAGAGTATGAAAACCTAAGGGGAAAAATATTGTACATTTAGAACAGATATCAAATTTGTGATTAATTGTGAGTTAACTAGTGAAGTAATGCGATTAATTATGAGTTTAAAATGTCAGATGCCCCTAATTTTTAATAAACTTTTCTTTTTTTTAAAAAAAAAAGAAAAGAAAAAGAAATATTATTAAAAACAATTAAAATTAGTTATTTAAAAAAAAAAAAGATTATTAAAGATTAGGGGCGTCAGGCGATTACATTTTTTTTCGTAATTAATCACATGACTTCCCTAGTTAACTCACGATTAATCACAAATTTGATATCTGTTCTAAATGTCCAATTTTTTCCCCCTAGGTTTTCTTACTCTTGTTAACAAAAGTGGGGAAAAATGTTAAACTAATAGAAATAGTTCAAATGAATTTTTGACGTCTATAGCCGTCAATGGCAGTGAATGAGTTAAACGATATTATCCATTTTCACCCCACTCTCAAATTAACCGAACATGCGTGTTTTGGGAATGTGGCATGACTATGAAGTCTCGTGACAGCGAGTTTTGTCACCAGGAACTTCAACTCCGAGTATCTGTCATGTGACTGCGGGCTGTATTGGATCCCAGGCTTCTTTCGCAGCAGCTCAGCTCGACTGGGGGACGAAACCCTGTGCGCGTATCCGAGAAGCCTGAGGGGGAAACCCCTGCGAGGACTTCGGGAAAGCCAGTTGAACTGTGGTGAGGACCTGCTCGCTCGGCTAGCAATCCAACCCATTCGGTGTAATGATGTCGGCCAATCACAGATGTTGTCTTCTCCATCATGCCAGACGGCCCTCTGGACCTGCACACCCTGACATTGCTGCCCTCTCAGCGTCAAGTGGTCTTCAAAGGGGATCGTCTGCCGTTCCACTGTACTGCCGCCCTGGTGGATAAAGTCACCGCTTTGTACTGGCATCATAATGGTCAGCTGGTGACCTCTGACCCAGAGAAGGGTGTCCAGTTGGAGAGCAATGTCATGCATGACTGCACCTTCATTACCAGGTGAAGAAGCGGCTTCGTGTGCACTGTAAAAAAAAAAGTTTTTTTAAATGGCAGCTGTGGTTGCCAGAGAAATTCTGTAAAAAAAACAAAAAAAACTTTACACAACAACTTGTACATTTTACTGGTATAAACAAAATATGCATGTACATTTTAAAGAACAAAATAGTATAAAAGCAGCATGTCAACACAATCACACTGTAATGGGATCGAACCAACAACCTCAGGGTTGCAAGCCAACTATTCTACCACTGAGCCACACCACATAGCTGTTGATAAAATTTGGAGTGTTAAATCTACAGGTTTAAAAAGCTGACGGCGTATAATATACAAGTTGTTCTGTAAAGTTGTTTATATTTGCACATTTTTACAGAATTATTCTGAAAACCATAGCTGCCTGTTTTTTTTCTGTAAAACAACAAAAGTGTACTGATAAATTAATAATTAGGTCTACAGTATATCAATTTTAAATGAATACAATATATTTAGTTTAACCTTTATATTCACATGCTTTTTTTACTGTATATCTAAATATTCTTATCTACAATATGAATTTGTAAAATGCATGTTTCTTTTGGCATAAACAATATGTAGCAAAAGTGTTATTCTATCACTGCTATGATGTAATTTTGTATCCCAAAGTTTTTGGTTTTACAGTTTATCTGTGTTTAAATTACAGTGAATTATACCCCAAAATCTGATCCTTTTAACATTTTCTTACTGTCAAATCAACAATTGTGTTTGGTTCAGACTTTTACAATATATTAACTCATTCACTCCCAGCCATTTTCACTGAAGCAACCCCCTTCGCTCCCGGATTCTACTGGATTTTTGACTGATTTTGCAAGGCCCACAGAATATTGTGTTCTATTGCTATAAAAACATGGAACCTACCAAAACAAAGATTAGAGTCTATAAATATTTCTATCTGTTACCATTTTGCAGCAATTTGCATTAGAATATAGCTTTAGAATAAAGTTTCATCATTATTCACAAATCTGTTTACAACAGAGGGGGAAAGAGTTTTTTGCAAGATGGCCCTGTTTGATCTCCTATACTCTGCTGCCACCTTTTGGCCATTTCTAATAACTGCCATTGGGTTAGGGTTAGGCTGCATCAAAGCCTTCTGTATGCTCTAAAAAAAAAAAAAAATTAACATAAAAAACGTATGAATGCGTCTTTGGGAGCATGGTAATTATTTAAAATAGAACGTATTTATAGGTTTTTGGCAGCAAATGAGTTCATGTAAATTACACAATGCTTCATTGTTTTTGTATTTACTTTTTTAATGTCACATTTTTACAGAAATTCACTATTAATTCTCCAGATATTTTTTACAGTGTGCTTTTAGGCCATGTTCCAATGTTAACATGCACTCAAGTCCATCATGTGTTGCGTGTGCTTAATATGCAGTGAGCTTATTCTATTCGACGTACACGTGGAGGCAAGTGGAGAGTGGGAGTGCGTGGTTACAACCAGGAGGGGAAACACATCTCGCTCTGTTGAAATAGTGGTGCTAGAGAACAGCGCCTCCTTCTGCCCAGAGGATAAAGTTGTCAACAACCGGGGCGAGTTCAGGTAAAATTCAGTTGCGCATATTAACGCTTGAACGTTGAAATGAGCATTGTTGACTTTCTTCTCTGCTGGAAACTCCAGGTGGCCAAGAACTCTGGCAGGCATCACCTCTCATCAGTACTGCCTGCAACTGCGTTACCCGTCACTGTCTGTTGAGGGCGACGTTGAGCAGAAAAAGGCCTCTCGCCTGTGTGACCGCTTCGGGAAGTGGCAGGAAGGCAACTACACAAACTGCCACTACACTAATGGCATCACCCGCGTCCTGCATACCTTCATCCTGGTCAGTGATGCTGCCATATGTGCTGAATGTGTCCTGCATGTTAAACGTGTTCAACTCAAGTGTGTTTTCCAAACATTTGGATCGCAGAGGCCCATCAACACGTCAAATGCTGTCACGTTGGCGCACCAAGTGCGCAAATACACTCTGGAGGCTGCGGGCTTCACGGACTCAGTGGACGTGCTCTATGTTGCACAGATGATGGAGAAGTTCATGGAATATGTCAGACAGCTGGACGAGGTTCGAAATTGTTATTACAAATGTCAAATACACTTACAGATCTTTTTATTTTATTTTAAGTCTGCCTTTATAAAGATGATGGTTGCTATGACTAACACTGTCAAATTTAACTTTATTAATTATTATTATTATTATTATTATTATTATTATTATTATTATTATTATTATTGTTATTATTATTATTTTATTTTTATTTTATTTTATTTTATTTTATTTTTTTTATCATATCAGCATATCGGCGCCGATATTCAACATTTTGACCAATACTGCCATCGGCCATTTTGAGGAATTATACGGCCGATAATCGATCCGTTGGAAAAAGTGTTAACTTCAGGTATCTAATTATTTAAGTTTTCAGAGAAGCTGTTGACCCTGGGAACTCTCTGCACCTTCTGTTTTTGTTTAAAATGCAATGTAATGAAATTAGTTTGAAAACTAAGATAAGTACAATTTTAATATTTAAGCTATTTTGACATTTTGGAAAACTTTATTTACTGTAGAAAACAATAGGGAGCTATTTACTTTTAACTTTTGAAGACATTCTACTGCTCCGGGGAGATCTCTGATTTTGTTGTTATAATTTTAAAACAATGATGTCTATTGACAAATATATTTTTTTAAACTCCAATATTTTACGAACCTCAAAAGTTGTTCAATAAACATTTGCTTATAAATTCAAAACAAATGTAAGAGCTGGAGTTTGAATCTTTTCAAATTTTGATGCCAATATTTTCCCTTTTAGTGAAAATGAATATCGGCTTTAAATATTGGTTATCAGCATCTTTGACTACTAATATTAGGTATTGTATCGGCCCTGAAAAAATCCTATCTGTCTATCTCTTACTGAATTGAATCCGAAATGGGTATATAGTGGCTGGATCACTTTACCTCACTGGTTCCCATCCTTTATCGAGCACATACTTTACATTATATTTGACAAAAACCTTATCTCAATTTACTCACAAATTTTCATACTCAGTGTGAGAGCCCAGCCTGTTAAGTTCAACAAAAAGCTATTTTTCTCTCAAAAGGTGGAAACAAGGAGTGTAACCAAAACTGATTTGAATAGGAAAAGTGCTTTTGATTCAACTGAACTGAGTCGAATCGTATCTACACTTAAAAATGTACAGTCCTTGAATTATATCGCACCCCAATGTATCGAGTGAGATATGCACACCCCTAGTGGAGACAAAGGGTAACTGTATCTTCTGCTGTCACTTTGTCATGGCATAGATAGAGCAACAAAGATCAATTATTTGTAGTAAATCTTTCATAACTCTATGACCACTCAAGTGAAAATGTTTAATCGGCACACCTGATCTCTCACAGTAAATTAATACATAAATGTGCGTATACAATATGTGCTATATTTGTATCTGTATTTGCCTCAGTTGCCAGGTGTGTTGGTAGAGATGGGCAGTAACCTGATGCAGGTGGATGACAAGATTCTTGCTCTGGCCCAGAGAGAGAAGAGAGCCTGCAGCTCCATAGTGGGCTCTCTGGAGTCTCTGGCCTGGCCTCAACTGCACAGCCATGCTCAGGACTTTTCCATGGTACGATTTCTCATTCTTGCAAAACCTCATTGTAACTTACATGGGAACTTGAATCTATGATTTGTACAGGTTTCAAGGAACATTGTTATGGTGGCCCATTTCATCCGACCAGCTCACTTCACTGGCATAACCTGCACTGCGTATGAGCGCCGTGAGCTCTCAGCAGCCACTGCGGCCGTGGAAATTTCGGAGTTCACGCATGAACAACAACTTCGTTTTCGCTGCAGCACGGGTTCCCATAACACTTCTCTGAACAATTTTCCCCTCAAGGTGAGTTTCGAGCGTTATCTGCGTGTGCCTATTCCAATGTATGATTAAGCTGTGCGTGTGAATTTCAGCATCTAATTCTTGTTTTGTTTTCTTTCTCAAGAATTCCGTCGCCGTGGCCTCTGTGACACTCCCTCCTACTTTGTTTCCTTCTGATGCGCCTCCAGACTGCAAGCTGCAGTTTGTGGCCTTCCGAACTGGAAGCTTTTTCCCTCTGACTGGGAATTCAAGCAACAGCGCAGGACACTCTCGAAGGCGCAGTGTCAACACTCCGGTCATCTATGTGGGCCTGGGTGAGGACGAATGAACCCCATCTCAGTTTCCCTAATTTCGGTGTTTTTTTGAATAACCATTTTTCAGTTATTGAAACTCATAAATAATGTGTTGCGTATTATGTATAGTTTTATTGACAACCCACCCCCGCACACCCCCATTTTGGGACTTATGAGCTTCAGTGTATAAACATAACATGCGGCTTTTTAGTCCCTCTCCTGTGGCTCCCTGTGGATCTCTAAAATAAGATTTTTAAAAAAGTGTAAAAATGAATATTCATACTTATTTTTATTTGTTTGTTAAACTATTCGTTAAATGACTGAATGATTCAGATGATTATTAAATGTTTTTTTTAAAAAGAAGAAATAGGTAGGTAAAAAAATATCAGAGTCCAAATGTTTAAGTTGACAAAAAAAGAGTCTTAAAAATTACCAAAAATGTCCAAAAAGTGACTATAAAATGTCCAAAAAGGAAGAGAAATTACCATAAAAAGTCCATGTAATTGCCAAAAACATCAAAAAATTGAATAAAACAGGCAGAAAAAAATATGTTCAAAAAGTAATCATAAAAAGTCCAAATGCAAAAGAAGAAATCCAGAAAATAGTACCATAAAATGTACACAAAATTGCCAAAATATTAGAAAATTGATAGCAAAAAAAAAAGGGGGGAAATGCCAAAAAAATAGACGTAAAATTACTAAAAAGGCAGAAGAGTACATGTCCATAAAATTTCAGAAATTTGACAGAAAGGCTGTATGACTCCAATATCTCAATCATTCAAGAGTTATGTCAATCATAGATGTCACCCACGTTGATTTGCCTTTTTTCTCGTTCTAACTAGCTTATTTTGACAAAGTTATAGTTGAAAACAGATATCTGTTTTTAAATACTGTAATAGGGAGTAGAAGTAAAAAAAATCATTAAAAATAAATAAATACTGAAGCTGCACATATACCTAGGGAGAAAACTACATTATTGACAGCAATGACACCTCATTTCTTCCCACCATTGTATGTAACTGACTCATAATGTTGTGACATTTCATTTAAATGAAAATGTCATGCAACTCCACCATTAATGACTCAGCCATTGGTTTGCCTCCCGCGTGATACAGATGGCTGCAGTATGTGGAACCACTCAGAGCCTGTCTGGGTGTCACTCCGCCACTTGTCCCCGGGAAGTGATGCCATGGCGGCCCAGTGGAGTCCGAAGACACTGAGCAAACATGGAGGCTGGAGTCCAGAAGGTTGCCAGCTGGTCCACAGTGACAGCAGCACCTCGACAATGCGCTGCTCTCTGCTTAGCAACTATGCTGTGCTGCAGGTAGGACGATACACTTTGACCCTACGCATGGTAATGAGACCATTTGACATTTTACTTTGTTTATATTTGTTTTCCAGGAGGTGCCGGACTTCCCTAACTCTTCACCCATCTCCGTGAGGGTGCTCCACCCTGTGGTGTATGCATGTACTGCACTGCTGCTCCTTTGTCTCTTCACCATCATCATCACTCACATACTACATCACAGGTATTTCATGTAGTAGTAGTAGTAATAATAATAATAATAATTTATATATTTTTTTAAAAAGTTAAAAAAAAATGTAATACTTTTTTTTAAAAGTGTGTGTTCTATACAGCCCCAATACTCTAAACACACTATTCTGATTAATATTGCATTTGTGAAAAATGAATCAAGCAGCAAAATCCACCCGTTTTATCCATCGTAGGTGGCGGCCATTTTGTCACTGGCTTTTTGACTGAAAATGACATCATCACAGTTGCTCAGGGAATGACCAATCACAGCTCAGAACGTCACATGACCAATGTCAGAAAACAGGTGAGCCGTGATTGGTCATTCCCTGAGCCCTAAGCAACTGTGATGTCATTTCCAGTCGACAGCCAGTGGCAAAAAGGCCGCTCCCTAAGAAGGATAAAAAAGGGAGGATTTTGCTGCTTAAGTCATATTTCACAAAGGTAATATTACTGGTAATCAGAATACTGTGTTTAGATTAGTGGGGCTGGATAGAACATCTTATTATAAAGTTGCTATAAAATTTAGTTGACTTTCTTTTTAAATTGGATTAAATAAACATTTTTATCTTGTGCCCATAACAGTTCCATTCACATTTCAAGAAAAAGCTGGCACACATTACTGAATACTTGCTTTCACATCGCCATGACAACAGCCATCTACGTCGGAGGAATAAGCCTGACCAGCTACCCGATTGTTTGTCAAGCAGTAAGTGCTTTTTTGAATTTAATTCTCAAATGTTCTTACTAGCAATGCAAGATACAGACCTTATTGTGTGAGCATTGTGCAACAGGTGGGCATCGCCCTGCACTACTCCTCACTGTCAACCCTGCTGTGGATCGGTGTTAGTGCCAGGGTCATCTATAAAGAAGCTATGTGGAGAATGCCGTTGGCACCAGAAGGGGATCCCTCCCTTCCGCCTACTCAGCGACCCATGCTCAGGTTAGTGCAATAACTCACCTTCACCTCCTCTTGTTCCATAAGGTTGTTGTTAGGTGTCAATACGGTTTATGTTTTAGCCAGATGCAGATGTTCTTGTGCCCGGCCACCCAAACTGCGCGGCATTAAAGGCGGCCATTGTGCCCGACAACCAAAGTCCCTCTTTTTTTATGAAACCTTGAAGGCTTTCTGTAAGACACAACAAGCAAAAGGACAGAAGGAAGTAGGCGAGATGAATGTACGAATCCAGCATAACGGGGCAGAGGGGTCGCTGTAAATCTGGTTGGAGATTCAGGGGCTGCACTGTCTTCCCAAATAATCCCTTGTGTTTCCCCTCTCATTGGCCTCGTCTTGCCCCCGCGATCCCACAGTAAAGATCATACACAGTGCTGCTCCTCCAGACCCTCTTTGTTGCCCACTCGGATATATTGCACCATTCCGCAATAAATTGCAGCCTACTGACCTCCGTCCGCTCCGAAAATAAAGGATCACACAGCTCTATTCATATTACAGCCGGGGACATTTATGACACAGGCTTGCATACATTAAAAATGTCGCAGCCAAAGGTCAAACAGATGTGTTTTAACTCTCATTCAAGGTTCTATTTAATAGCCGGTGGAGTTCCTCTCATCATTTGTGGGATCACTGCAGCTGTCAATGTCAGCAACTACGGAGACAACAGCCCTTAGTGAGTACTGCACGTCATCCTTGCTTGACTTGAGATCAGGGGTCAGCAACCTTGGCTGTCAAAAGAGCCATTTGAGGCCAAATAAATAACCAAAAATCGGTCTGAATTTGGACATTGTGATGAATGAAACAGTGTGTTAGTGTTAGTCGAATGTACTGAGAGCCAACAGCTAATTAAAGCTGCACCATAACACAAAAATATGCACCATTCAATACATAGAGATTCATTTTCTTCTACCTTTCTGATTTTTGGGTAATTTTTCATACTTAGTTTTTTTATATATTTTTAGATTTTTCTGCCTTTCTGTCACATTTTTGGCAATTTTTGGGACATATTATGGTAATGTTCTGCCTCTCTTATTTCTTTTTTTGATATTTAAGGCTTTTAAAAAAACAAAAAAAATCTGCCTTTTCTGCTGACAATTTTCTGATATTTTGGGCAATTCTGTGGACATTTTATGGCAATTTTCTAAATTTCTTTTTTTGATTTTAGACATTTTATAGCTACTTTTTGAACATTTTCTTTTCTGGCTTTTTAAAAATCAATTTTCTGACTTTTTTGGCAATTCAAAAGACATGTGGTAATTTTATGCCTTTCTTATTTTGTTTTTGGACATTTTATATTTACTTTTAGAACATTTTCTTTTTTCTGCCTTTTTTCTTTTCTTTTTTGCAATTCCAAAGACATTTTAATGATTTTATGGTAATTTTCTGCCATTCTTTTTTTGTTTTTGGACATTTTATTGTTACTTTTTGAACGTCTTCTTTTCTCCTTTTTTTCCCCAATTCTCTGACATTTTTGGCAATTTCATGGACATTTAATGGTAACTTTCTGCTTTTCCTTTTTTGGATGTAATTTTAAAACCCTATTTCATCGTCCTTTTTCTACTTTTACTTTTTACTTCTTTTTTAGCTCTCTCTTTTTCTGACAACTTATATAATATACTGTATGTAAATATAGAATATTTAATTATTATTATTTTAAATCTAAATCATGAATTAATCTAAAGGATATTATATATACAGTATATATATATATATATATATATATATATATATATATATATATATATATATATATATATATATATATATATATATAAATTTTAGAGCTCAGAGTTTTATGTGATGTTGATTGGGTGGCTTTACAATGATGTCCTTGTTGTGCATTGACCCCTCACGGATCCTTCACCGCCTCTTGCAGCTGCTGGCTGGTGTGGCGCCCCAGCCTGGGGGCTTTCTTTGTCCCAGCAGGCCTAGTGTTGTTGGTGACCTGGATCTACTTCCTGTGCACTGTGTTCTGCCTGCGGCACCGTCCAACCAAGGAATGCACAGGAACTGCACCATCTTCTCCTGTGACTGAGAGCCAGCCTGCGTTGGCAGGAAGCATCAGCCTCCTGTCGACAGACTCAGCTGTGGCTCCTATAAATTCCAGCGCGGCTTCAGAGGACCAGTACTCGCTAAAGACACAGTTTTTAATTTTGGCGGCCACCCACTTCCTGTTCGTGGTGCTGTGGTGCTGTGGCGCCATGGCCGTGTTCCTGACTGGGCACGCAAGCTTGTTGTTTAGTTCTCTTTACGGGATGGTGGCCATAGCCCTGGGGGTGTTCTTGGTGGTGCACCACTGCTTCCGTCGCGTAGACGTGCAGGCCTCGTGGCTGCCGTGCTGCCCGGGTCACAGCCCCACCCACCCCGCCTCTACCTACATGCACACCTGCACAACAGGAAGTGGCGTGCGATCCTCTGAGCAGGGATCCCAACTTTACATCAACTGCCACCAACCCGGTGACTCGCACAACTCGTCGTCGACTCGGTCGTCATCCACGCCGAGCGGCATCAGCAGTGTCGGACCCGGACCCTGCAAGCTCACCAACCTGCTGCAGGTGACGCAGGACACTCTGAGCAACACCTCGCGAGCTGCTGCCAGTACCAACGCTGGCACCAGCACTGACAATGTCACCAAGCCGTCTAACAATATTATTCCCAGCATTCCCGCTTCGGTGCCGGTGCATCCTCAGAGGAGGAAAGTGAATAGCAGGACTAAACAAGGAAGTAGCCAGTATCACCATCGGGGGGATGGCAGAGGTCATTATCGTCTCAAAGCTTTAAGGACAGCGGGAGGCGGGGGCAGCCTCGGAGCTTTGGGTCCCACGGGCTTGGAGCACCTCAGCTCGGTTCACAAACAAGCCACCAGCGAGAACGGGAGCGTCCATCACAGCCTCCCAGAGAGCCAGGCAGGCCCGCTGACCAACGGAAAGCGCATGGGCCAATCAGTGGCCACCAGCCCTTCGGAAGGAAGCGACGGGGGGAGCAGCGGCAGCCGCAAGCCTTACCCGCTCCTCCCCTCCGTGGCCAGCAGGGCGGCCATGAACGGCGCGCACAGGCGATGCATCAGCAGAGACAATTTGAAGCTCGCAGCTGCTGCAGAGCGGGAGGCCAAGCGCTGTTCGTACCCTTTAAACAGCATCACCACAACTGTGCCGGGAGCTGCAGCCCCAAATGGCACCCTGAAGAAATCGGTTCGAGAGCTGGATCACGACATGAGCGGCACAGATCATTCCCAAAGTTCTGTGGGAGTGAAAAGCAGCTTGTGGAAAAGCGAAACCACTGTGTAATATCATTTGGACCTGTACATGGACTTCAGTGTTACTTTTACAGTTTTTTTAAATGAGAAGACTGTTTGATTAAATGGCTCTTGATAACTGATTATAATTATATAATTTAAGATTTTTTTTAAAAAGGGATCCAAGACCCCAAACTGCTACTTATTTTGCAGTGGCAAATAATTTGATGTAAAATAGTATAAAATTTCAGTTCAGTAAAAAAAAGCTATGTTTATTCTATTCAACTGACAGTATTGCAAAATTGTGCATATATTGATTTATGAGGATTTAAGACTTAAGTTTAATGAGAGATTTATTGTTTCAGTTTTGATTATTCTATGCATTTCAGAAGACTGTTCATTTTTATAGTACACAACTTTATGCAATTCCTTTCACGGACGGTCATGTTTGCTTTAAGTACTTTTTTGCATGTGCAGTGTGTGTGAGTGTGTGTGAGTGTGTGTGAAAGTGTGTGTGTGCGTGAAAATGACCAATATGGTCGTTTATTATTGGAGGACTTGTTGGTTCGTGTGTGAAAGTGAGTATGGCTGGCTGTACATAATCCATTGTCAATTAAAAGAATCTGAGATTTCTGAATGCAGAGTGAAAATAATTTATTTTATTGTTATGCATTCTGAGTAGCCCTGAGTAGTCCTTGTAATTAAATTAGTGCTGTTAAAGTTAAAGCATTAACTGATTAATTAATCACAAAAAAATGATCGCATTAATCATGAATGAACACAGATTAATCGCACTATTAATTTTGACCATAGATGATCCTTTAGCGTGACAGCGGATGGCTACGTTGAAGGTAGCACAGGTTGTGTCTGAGCAATAAACATAATTACATGCATTCAAGTAAAGCATTTAATAAACGTTTGCGTATGACATTCAGAATATTTGTTCATGTCAAAATATTGAAATCATTTTAAATTATGCAAGTAATTAACTGATTAGAAAAAAGAGGAGGATGAGCGTGTGCAGTAGATCAAAAATGTTGAAAACGTCCTCATAACATTAATTGTCAAAAGAATTAACACATAACCGGTGCTCTTCAAATTTGGCGGGAAAAAAATGTTGATAAAATGTTTTTATTAAGCGGTTAATCATGATTAATGAAAATTCTAAGATGTGATTAGTCTGATTTAAAAAATGAATCGTTTAACAGCTCTAAATTAAATACAATAATATACAACCATACAGTACATAATATGGTTAAAGCTGCTGAAAATGTGTTTCAAATCACTACTGCCCCCTGTGGCCATACATGAAACTGCACACACCTTTGCTACGTCACATCCACAGACAGAGGGCGGGAAATTTAAACCTGAACCCAGTCTGAAAACTATTGGCCAGAGACTTGCAGGAGTACCAATTGTGAACAGATAACGGGTTAATTTACTAATTAGAAAATGTTTCCATTATTGGTTAAATAAAAAGGCTATTGTAAAGATATTTTGGGGCAAATTTGTACAAAGAGCATCCTTAATATACAGTTTTGTCTATCTATATGTGTGTAATGTATATTCCATTCCTGCAACATTTGGCCTTAAAATGTACGGCAAGTCGACCACCATAAGCCCTTAGTTCGGTTTTTAACATTTTATACAGCTAAGGAAGTTGCATTACAGGAACTCGGGCTTCCGCTACGGATCTTGTTGTCGCTACCTTTTGTCATTGTTCTCAGGAAGTCTTTGTGAAACCTAGAGAAGCATCCACCACATGTGACAACATCCTAATATGGGGATGGGGGGGGGGGGGGGTTATTTGAATGAATGCTGTTTAATATTATCTTGACGTGTTCGGGATTTGAGAGCTTAGTTAAATTTAATAAAGTGGTAAATTGTAGAATAAATAAATAAATAATTTGAATGAATAAAGCATTTACATATTTGGACATTCCTGTGCCAGACACTCAGTCCAGCCCTGGGTGCAAACTTGAAAAATTCACATATTTAATTTTAATATTTTTCTTGGATGAAAAGAGTGACTCTGCAGCTCTTGTTTATATTTTTAATACGTACTGAAGAATATCAGTTTTTACTCCTTACTTCAAAATAGGCTTGTTACTTTTTGTTCAACCTCAGCAGAAAAAAAAAGTGGAAAAGTCAACCGCATTGAGATCTTGATTGAATGAATACAAAGTGTAAAAATTGGCATGGTATGGAGGAGGAATGTGAAGTAGGTGCATTAATGACAACAGCAACAGATTTGGAGAAGCAAGATATTCCCCATCCATGGCCTTGTTTTAGAGAATTGGTTGATGTTTTTGGCTGCAATTAATGATTTGTGCTGAATGTGTCTGTCTTGCGCTAGCCTCCAAACTTCTGGCTTTGAAAAAAATCCCTTTGTAACATGAAAAAACACTACAAGAAAGGTGTATTTTTTCAGTTGTTATTGTTTGATTATTATTATTATTATTATCACTCAGTTTACAAAAAGTTTAGTAAAGCTATGGGAACATGTTTTGATAGAAAATAAAGGTTGAAATAATGCTAACTAGCTCTCAAACAAGAGCATGCAACAGGTGAGGTATTTTTTTTTCCAACTGTCTTTTTCTCAGTAATATGCATGTAAATACAACAGCGAAGCTATTGTGTAATTTACTATGAGGTCAATTGTACATTTGGGTGGCAAAAGCAATTTCTGATTACACCACTAGTAAACAAACCCTTCTATGTCATTTGACCAAAGCAGAGTGATTCAGAAAACAGGCTTGAATTATACGTTCAGCCTTCTTGTCTACACCCATCCATGTTCTTTGAATGTTTAATGTGTCAATTTAAAAGAAGATGCTACTGTCAGGGAGGTAAATTGACTCAGGGCAATGCCTACGCAATGTCTTCATTTATATTTCCACATGCACGTTGATTCAAAAATAGACATGGTGGGAACTCACATTGCATTGACTTTTCTGTTGCTCATATTGTTGCAACAATATTTTTGACGATCAGATGGATAGCGTGCTACGGAGCTGACGTGACATGATTTACATGGTTTCACAGTCATAATGGCCCTCCGACGGAATCCATAACTTTAATGCAATTATTCGTTCAATATATCAACTTGAAACACCCTCCTCGTCCACAAATTCAACTGGATTAATATTGATTTTTCTTTTTAAGGAAATCAAAAAAATAACTCAACCTTTAAGGTAGGTAAGTCTATATCTTGCAGTGCAACACTTAACGCGAGTTTTCATCAATCACTTTCTTCCACCTGAAAGTATCCTGGCCCTATGGACAACATCTGGGCATTTCTGATATTTCCAAAATGCAACGCACCGTACACAGTGAAAACGAACAGTGTATTGTATTGCTTTTGCCTGGGACCCGCAAACAAACCAGGCAGATTATAGTAGGCAAACGACATTTAATCACAATTTGAAATCTAAATAATCCTCACAAATAAAATTACAATGATCTTAAGACTTGTGATGTAATTGTAACATTACCTCGGAACGGAATTGTCCATTGTTGGCAAATATTATGAAACAGTCTATAATATAAATAAAACCCAAGCAGTTATGTAGTCAGAGCATGTCTGAATCCAGTGTTTAAAGAAAAAATAACATTAGCTCAAATTTGAACACATTTTATTACATTTCCCAAAATGACAAGTTTTATCAGTCATAACCACCTGAGAACGTCATGGACTCTATTTTGATTTTTCAATGAACACAACATTTATTAAAAACTAACCAGCTACTCTGTGAAATGGTAAATCTCAACTATTCCCTAAAAAATATTGTCACTTTATGTTGAGCAATTATGATTTTATAGTACTTTTTAGGAATAATTTGCCATTAATAGCGGCCATTTTTGGATAGTCACGTGATCAGCGTTGCCCACGGTGTGTTCTTGATACTTAATCGTTAAAAAAAAAAAATAATAATCAGGGAATAAGATGCCATCGATGTTTTCACTTTTATTCTATTATTCAATGGAAAATCATTTTTAAGTGGTGTGTTCTTACTTATTTAGGTAGGAACAGTTTTATGGCATGACAGCATTTTTCTAGCCAGCTGAGAAAAGGAGTGAAGCGCTAGCGATCTTATCTCTTTGGTTAACAGTTAACTGAAAAGTGACGCCCTCGTCATCACGATCCAATCAGCGAATGACATGAAATATTGACAGCCACATCAAGCCAATCAGATGTCCGTATGCAGAATCTCAATGGGAATCACAAACATTGAGGAAGTAAGTGTTTTAACTTACCGCAACGTATACCAAGAGAGTTGTATGCTATATTCATTCCATGTTTTTTCGAATATTGAGTTAAACAATTCGCTTATCGTTTATTATGTCGTCTGGTGCGTTGTCAGAGGCTTAAATGTGGCGTTACGAGGGACGAGGGGACGTACGAACCCGAGTTTACTGAAGCGAAGCCGAGCTCGGTAACTCTAAACCTTCGGTTATCAAAGGACGTCGAAGGTTAACAAACAGCCTCCATTCCCGAACCTTTCGAGAAACATTCGCACTGCGACGATGTCACTCGCCGACCAGAGCCAGCAGTCGTACCCCACCAGCGTGCAGGTAACGGTGCACCAGGCTCGGCACCTTCGCCCCAAGGGGAAGAACGGCACCAACGATGCCTATGCCATCATCCAGGTGGCCAAAGACAAGTTTTCCACCGCGGTTGCGGAGAAGAGTATGGCCCCGACGTGGAGAGAGGAGGCAGCGTTCGCCCTGCCGCTTTTCCACCCGGGAAACGTCGACCGCTGCACGCTGTACATCATTGTCATGCACCGAGTCCAGGCCGGGCTCGACAAGTTCTTGGGCCAAGCTGTGGTCAACTTGGTGGAGCTGCACGAAAACAAAACTCGCCAAAAACCAGAGTAAGCACATTTCATTTAGAATAATAAGAACACACTTTATGGCGATGAGATGTAATCTGTTTCTCCAGATTAGTGTGAAATTACGCAAAGATGTATGCAGAATTCAGTTAAATAAATAAACAAACTGGATTTAACTTTCGACAAGTGTTCGTGACACAGGTCACTATTTGTTACATTTCATGCAGACACATCATTGGTTTATTATTGTTACACAGTGGTCACCTTTTGATTTATGATTAGGCCATCATAACTATTTTTTACTGGCAGTTAATAAGTCTAAAAAGGAAACAAATACATGGATTAAAAAATATTGCATTTATATCTATTACTGTTGATTTAGCAGTGTCCCACATTTAAAAACCATGCACATTAGCTTCAGTGAAGGCTCAAAATTGCCCTTAGACGTGATTGTGAATGGTTGTTTGTTTATATGTGCCAGCTGGGAAAGTTTCCAGTTCACTCGTGACCCAAATGAGAAGAAGAGGTATAGAAAATGGATTGATTTCCTTTGGTAACCTTTAGCATTGCTCGGCTAACTCTGTAAATTCCTGTTTAAGGCTGCTAATGAGACTTTTTTTTAAATGTGGTGTGTGTGCTTTTTGGTAACAATATAATGTGAAATGCATCCAAATCTTTTTAATTCATTGTCACGGCCTCTCACTCGCTCCCATTTGTGATCCTTTTAACCTTTTTTTTTTCAAGTTGTGGACAAAACGCGATGTGTAATAAATAGGAAGAGATGATGTGTCGCAGACCCACCCTGGATTCAATGTCTCACATTGCTGCTGTCAACTCGGTACATTCCTCAGAGCCATTACCTCAATGCTGTGTGCTCACACCCTGATGTCTTGGATGACAATGATGCCTAAATGAAGCTTGGGTGTAACATTTAGACTCGCACACACCCTCTTATGTGAACAGAAATATTTAATATTGAAAGGGATCCACTAGCGTTACCTTCTTAATTTTGATATGACCACTTGTAAAGTCTTTTGGTTACATCGCTCACATCTTTGTTATCTTGTGTTTGTATCGGAAGTTTTTACACTTCGATGGAAGATTTCAGTCCTTGCTCTCTCGCTTTTCTTGTCTGAATTGTTTGTTTCTTCGTGAATGCTACACTTGCTTTGTTTTGAGAACAGACCAGCATGCGGGATTGCATGTGCATCTTTTCCCCTTGAGGCTAACTTTAGTAGCTTGCCCTACTCCTACCATTCCAAAGCAGGGTGGGAGAATAATAACTGTTCCAAATGAAATAGCTTTGCAGTTGCCGCTAATAACCCATTATGGGTTTATGATAAGATCAGGTAGAAGATTATTGTTTAATTTATTTATGGGCAATCATATTGGTTTAAAAATAGGTGATAACTCATCCCTTTCAACAAACAAACTTTGAGCAATTAGTCATTTTTACACAAATGCGAACACTCAAAATTCTGACATGTCTGATATGAACTGAGATCACCTACTAAGGTGGCCGTACCCTTCATTTTGTTTGCTCCAAACACAGGAAGGTATTAAAAAAAATAAAAAAATAAAAATAATCTTCACACATGACAAGAGACTGAATAGGTCAAGTGACACAATTCAGATCAGCGCATCACAAAGAGAAAAAAAACACATTAAAATGTATATCCTCAGATTTGGACTCGGAATCCTTCTAAATATGGATACAAATCTGATTTGTGTTGGTTATTTGTCAGTGTGGCTGCAGTGTAAACGGACTGATTAGATGTACACTGCCAAGTTAACGCAAGCTTGACGCCATCGAAACACGCCAACCAATTATGACACAAATATTAAAACACCAGCTGTTATTGTAAGTAACAGCAAAAGATTTTACCATTGTGGTCTAAATATGGTACATTTGTGTTGTGTTGGTCATTAAATACGGAAAATGATTTCCTACAGTAGCCAGTGGGGTAATGTGAAGATTATCCTAGTTTAAATCAATGAGGGGGGACGAGTCAGCTCAGGTTAACTAAACTGAATGTAGGACTTAATGCTTGTGTTATATGTTGTTATTGTTTACCTTGTTTACTTTTGCGTAGTTAACAGAGTACAATTTAAGCATCTGTGTATGCTGGCTTTTTCATGTGTTCCGAATGTAAATAAAGTCACGAGTCAGTGGCAGGAGGTGAGTTTTGGACCTGGGCCTTCAGTGAGGATTTAAGTGACCTCTTCCATCTCTTAATACCTCCACCATGTCACAAAATAAAGTGCAAAAGTGCAATATAATTATAATATTACAGAATGAGAGATTTTGTGTATGAGACAATTGTTACCATTAAAAGCAACCAACCAGTTACCTTTTATCTTCCAATACTGCCAAACCTCTACACTGCAATATAGCAGTTTACAATCAATATGTATTGCTAACATAACAAAAACATCAACACTTGAAATAAAATATATCATACATAAATGCTGCTCTCAAATTGCCTGACTTCCAGCACTTGGGATTCTGAAGTCTTTGGGGAGATTGCATTTTTACGGCAACACACACAAGCTGAAAAATGATTGGTCAAAAAAAATAAAAATAAAAATCTACATATACTGCACAATGCACACATCTTATGAAATGAAGATAGACTTAGAAATTAATTAACACAGTCTATCAAAGTTGTAATTGTAGGTAAGTGAAAATTCATGAAAATCAGAATGAAATTTAGGCGAACACTTTTCTAATCAAATCGAAAGGGAACCTTTGGAAGCTGAGCACAATCTATTCTGCAATGCTGCTCAAACTCCCAATTTATTCAGCTTTCAAAATAAATGTTCCCACGGGAATAATGGAAATAAAAGTAATCAATAAGCCATCAGAATAAGAAACTCCACATTAAAATGTTTGAGGTAAGGTGTAAAAATAAGATAACTGCTGTTTAAAATAAAACGTATACAAAGTAGGGCTGTGCAACTAATTGAAATTCAATTGCAATTTAAATTATTACACTCCTCAATTACAAAATCAACATAATCGTAAAAAAAGATTATTGATACTAATTTTTGCACCTGTTTTAAATCTTAAAATAACTTGTTTAGTAAATTTTGTTTCACCCAAGAGGAACTTGCATAATTATGGTGTTTCAAAGAATTTTATTTGTCTTAATATTTTTTATTTGTTTTTTACGTTTAAACATTTTCTTGATTTGTACCAAAAATAAATGATCGTCCAACTGCACAGTGCACATGCTGTACTCCAACTTCAAGTTTTTGCCAACATAAATAACTATTTTATAAAAACATATTATTATAAATTCTGTTCAAAAGGAACTTACATAATTAGTGTTTCAAATTTTTAATTGGTCTTAACATTTTTAAATGCTTGTTTTGTACCCCAAAAAATTTTGGGGGGGGAAATAATCATGATTTCACCTATTGCCAAAATAATCGAGATTATTATTTTTTCCATAATCGAGCAGCCGTAATACAAAGTAACAATTTGCTCTTAGTTTGGGTTTGGCCTCCCCTCCACCATGCATCAAATGTTTAAATATTCTTAGCTGTCACACAAGGAACAAAGAAGTTTACCATTGCTAACCCGAACATGTACTGTAAACACATTGAAAATCTGTGCAGCAGCCAACATTCTTCCCTTGTCCCACCCCTTTTTGAGCTGGCACAATATCGAATACCGTACATGATGGTGACTAAACTCTAAAATTCTGCTCAGTTACTTCAGAGGCATGTTTTTCCTGAAAACATGATCAAGTTCAAATGAATTCCAAATTGTACAACTGTTTTGGACTTCAGACCTACCATAGTAGCTACTTGCAGCCATGACATTGCTGCTTTGTTTCAAAACTAACACAAACACAACAAAAATACAAATACACTTCATTGGATGTTCTTGGAAAAAGGCATTATATAAATCAAAACAACCTATTGTTCATCATTTGGCACCAAAACAAAATATTCTCAGCAGTTAACAGCTGGAACCTGACATGCAGGAACAGCGAGTGCACGCTTGAGGGGCAAGGCTGGCTACTGTACAACAGCGTTTTAATGAACACTTAGTCAGTCATCTTATGTAAAAATTCATTGTCTCTTTAAACCAACTGAGGGCACGTCATGGTGACATTGACGCAGGCAAGATGCTTGGCAAAAAGTTGGCAAAAAGTTGCCTTCATATAAAGTATGCCAAGGAGTTTGGCGGGCGTTTTTCTCCAAAAGCTACAATTAGTGACGTGAATGATGCTGTTAGACTGCAGAAGACTGAATTAGATTTTATTCTGGGTGGAGTGACATTTTTCCAGTTCATTTCTGAAACGGGGTTTTCCTCGGAAAAACATCATCGATCATAACCACCCGTGACTGTAGGTTCATAATAATAAGACCAATACAAAGGCTGTTAAAAAAAAAAAGATAGAAAATGGATGCATAGTTTTGATTGCAGTGTTAATTTAATAGAATGTAAATTATTGTTTTTGTTTTTTTGTGGTATAGAACAGCACTGTATTATTAGACAGAGAAATGGGTTGTACTATTCCAAGTTTACTTGTCAGGAAGAGGTTCTTTTTTAAGCGGCTTCCGTAGACGTGCAACGATTACTACAACTTGGATGTAAACAGATGAGCTATTTTGCAAAAGTCGAGAGTTGACAATTTGGCAATCTGGTTGCTATATTTAGCAACTCGTCCACACCTCAAGCAATTATTTCTCAAAAAGATGACTATCAAGTTTGATTCATGCATGTATTCAAGATACAGACAAAATTGAGTGGCATCATTTTCATATTGTTTTCCGTATGCCAAGAAAGGAGCCTGGTGGGAGGCAAAGCGCCATTTTGCATGTTGCAAAAGAAGAGATTTTTGTTTCAGAGCTTCTTTGGTGTCAGGAAAAATATGCAAATACCACAGGGGGCAATGAAAAGAAAAACTTGTTCTGAATAAAGGTCACTCATTTTCATTTTTCAAAAGAAGAAATAATTAAAAAAGTGATATTTTTAAGTTGCAATATGCAACAATTTGCCCAAAAATATCTTTACGATATTCTTTTTCTTTGACCATTTATGACTAACTAGTCAATCGTTTTCAGACTAGCCAATCGTTTTCAGACTAGATTCGGGTTTGAATTTCCCGCCCTCTGTCTGTGGATGTGACTTCATGTGCGCATTGTGTACTTGAAGATGTTTTTTGGTGGCAGTATCGATTCGAAATTAAAATGTTTGCGTTCAGCAGCTTTATTTATTATAAAAATAAAATGTCAAGTAGTAACTATCAAACATCCTATTAACTCCATCACACTGCAAAATTTTGGCGATTAACAATTGACGAGAATCTTCAAAAAATTGACTGACAAAGCATTGCCAAAAATATGATTTGGTCCATCAGTGTAACCATCAATAACCGTATTATGGCCATTTTGCTGATGAATGACGGAAACATTGCCAGATGCCCAATTCGCTGAGGAATGACGAATTGCTGATTACAATTTTGTTCGTCTTGAAATATTGCCAGATTGTCAATGATGGAAAGGTTTCCTGACTATTAATGATTTACGAACGAAGGATGCTCAAAATTTGGTAACGCGCCCACCTCTGCTGATATGTACACTGACCTTAAAACGAGTTACTGTACCATACGTATATTGATTCATGGGTTTATATCTAGAATGTGCTTATATAGTGTGGGAAGGTAATTTCTGGCATCAACTACTAAAAACAAAAACATTTATCAGAGGGTTGCAAAAGCAAAATTACACACAGGAATAACTTAGTAGCTGTCAAAACTGCTGTATTCTCTTGAAAGGCAAGCTTTGCTTTTGTCTTGCATGTCAAGTGTACCTAATGAAGTGTCCAATGAGTGCATGCAAACTGTATCAGACAGACAGTGTTGTTTGACTTGGCCTGGTCCACAGGGCGGGAGATGAGAGGAGGCTCCAATTAGTGTAACCTCCGTGACATCACGCAGAGGAATGTTGATTCCTTCCCAAGCTTGTCTCCTGGCTGTTATCTTGACAAGAAACCCACCAGAGGTCTCTCTGACAGTAAATTGACTGATGCAGCAATAAACTCCCCATGAACTGCTGATAACACCAGAAATTCACTGGCAGATATAAACGTCATCATGTTAAAGGGTAACAAAATGACCAGAGGGAGAACTTACCACACAATGTTTGTTTTCTAGTGAAAAGGAGCATTTTTGCTCAAACACGCACCAACCTTTATTATCATGTCTAGACCTATTGCTATACCCATTTAAAGATATACTTCAATTATACCAGTAGAAGTAAAGGCTAATTGGTGTAATTGTTAGTTTTAGTTTTCCTTGACAAAAGTCCCTCCAGGTCCAGAACACTCCTCCCTCTGCCTTCATACAATAAGTGCTGATCCTTAACAGCAGCAACAACACGGGTGGGGAGGCTACATGAACCCATAATTGCTATGCTTTGCTATGTCTTTGACATTGTGCTCACAATAATATACACGGCTTTCAGTCTCAACCACTGTCATAAAGAGTCAATCGACTAGGGTTTTCATTTGTGTTGATTTTGCTTCTTGCGTGTGGTCACTATGCCCGCCTTCATTGAATCTATGAATTACTTATTTTATATCACAAATACAGCACATCAGACATGCACATGCGATGTGTGCTAAGAGTCAGTCCACCTGCTGAACAGTTAAAAGTCATCTGTGCACACAGGTAAAAAAAAAAAAAGCTAAAAATGAAGAATGACTTTCAGTTGGTGTCAATAATGTCCTCGTCTTGTTTCAATCAGTCGTCAGCCTTCAAGCTAATTGCGCTCATTGACTGCGTGTTTTTGACATCTACAGCAATGAGTCAAGTTGCAGCACACCACACTTTAGTAATGGTAGCAGATAATAATAACGATAATATATCATTATTGTTATTATTATTGTGCAATAATGTACAGAAAGTATTTGCTAAGAAAGTATAAGCTTTATTTTAGCATACAACTTCAAGCCATAACAAAGAATTCCAATTTATAGCACTAAAAGGTGCAACAATCTACCAGAATTCTACTTTTGGCCACGATGTGATACAGTATTCTCATTAAGGTGAGCCATTTTAAACTAAAAAGAAAAACGTTTGTAAAGTTAAAAGCATCCAGCCGGAACTTGTTTGCTGGGATGGGGATTTAGTCGTAGGACCAGCCAAACTGTGGGGAAAAAAGTGTGACTAATCCAAAAAATACTGTACTTGCACTCAAAAGCCTTAGTCTGAGAGCAATTGCTAGGGCTGTGAAAATCTGCTTTGACCACAGGTTTAAAAAAAAAAAAATGGTTTTAACTGACGCTGTACGTGTTTACCCAAGCACCCATTCAATTGCTCTTAATTTTTTAATTAAAAAAAAAAAATGGTGCGTTGCGTAAAAGCAATGTTGACTGTATTGCAGTATTCGTATTTTCTTCTAATTCTACTTCTCTGTCATCTTCAGTTGGTTCCCGTTGGTGGACAAGAGTGGGAAAGCGGACAAGCTGCGAGGCGACGTGCTGCTCGGCATCACCCTCATGAGGAACAACATGTCAGCTAGCATGGTGGACCTTTCCATGCAGGACAAGCCTCGTTCCCGCATGGCCAAGTTCAAAGACAAAGTGCGCTTGAAGAAAAAAGACAGCTTCTCTGATTCCGGCTCGGCTATGAGCCAAGTCCTGACGGACAGCGAGGGAGACCACGATTCGCTCTCCTCCAATCGAACTCCAGGAGAGAAGAAAAAATCATCGAAGCTGAAAAACCTCTTTGCTCCAAAATCCAACTTGCAGCGGAACAGCTCACAGTCAATGTCTACCCTAGGGACTCTTCCTGGGAGGAACTCGTCCCTGAGCGGCAGCCGCTCATCTGGTATCAATGTAGAAACCCCTGAAGGTATGCTTTCCCTTGTGTACAAATTCTTCACTTCTTAACTGTTTGGTGTGGGGCTTTTCCGCTGTCATGTATACCTGTCACTGTGGTGTGTGTGTGCGTGCATAATACTATAGTATGAATGGCAGCGAGTGGATACAGACGCAACCTTTACTGTCAAAAGAGCCATTTTAGGCCAAATAAATAACAGAAAAATCTGTCGCAAAACCTTTGAACATTATGATGAGCAAGAAAGTGTGTTTGTGTTAGTCTAATGTACCCAAGAGCTAATTAGAGCTGCATCATAACAGAAAAATATGCAGCATCCAATACTTTGAGATTCATTTTCTACCTTTGTATTCCTTTTTTTTTCATTTTGTAATTGTTTATACTTCATTTTTCATCCATTTTTTGACTTTTCTGCCTTTCTGTCAAATTTCTGACATTTTTGGCAGTTTTATGGACATGGTAATTTTCTGTCTCCTTCCTTTGTTGGGCAAATTATTTGGCATTTTTCCCTGCCCTCAAATTTCTGCCAATTTTGTGGCAATTTTTGTGATTTCTTCTTTTGTTTTTGGTTATTTTATGGTTACTTTTTCAACATTTTCTTTCTTTTTTTCTGACTTTTTTGGCCAATTTTGTGGACATTTTATGGTAATTTTCAGGATTTCTTCTTTTGTTTCTGGGCATTTCATACTTACTTTTGTAACATTTGCTTTCCTGCTTCCCCCCCCCCTTTTAATCTGACTTTTTGTTGTTGCAATTTTGTCTGCATTTTAAGTCATTTTGGGCTTTCTTAATTTTTTTTTACACTTTTTTAAATTTAATTCTCTAACATTTTTGACAACTTAATGGACATTTTATGGTAACTTTCTGCATTTCCTCTTTCTTTTTGGTCATTTTACTTTCTGGAAATTTTTAGGTACTTTTTTTTCACTTTTTCATCTACATCTCTTTATCTGACAATTCAAAAATTTCGAGTCTGACCATTTTTTATTTGAATATGTAATTAATTTAATTTAATTAATTATTCATGTTTTATCTAAATCATTCATTCAAAGATTATTTTATCGAAAAAATTCAAATAAATTGAGTCTTGTATTTACTTCCTGCCATGTATGCTGCCATGGTAAAGACAGGAGTTTTTTTTTATTTTTTTATTTTTTATTTTTTTTAAGAAGTCAGTAAAGTTGAGACTATGGAGTACAATACTGACCAAGGAGTGACCTTTAGTGGTTTTCATCCCACGTCTTATCGGTGTGCTTAGAAATTAAGGCTTTTTCTCAGCCAAAAATAAAATAAATAAATTCAATTATTAGAAATAGTAATGATTAGTACCTGGTTATTGCCTATTTGTCAAGAGTTAGTGAACCTAAAATAGGTCCCATTCAGTGGGAAAAGAGGCAATAGTGCAATTTCTATATTCATGTACTTCATGTCAGCAATAACCTCACGTCCGTTTCTCTTCTTCCATAGTCAAGAAGAAATTCAAATTTCTTGGACACAAGCGGAGTGGTAGCTCTGACAGCAAGGTGTCTCTCGGTCCGTTATCCATACTGAGCCGCTCCAAGCACAGCAACAGTGACGTGAACAACCCCAGCATGAACAGCACCAGTGTGCATGCAGAAGAGACAGAGGCCAGGAGCGGCTCCACACTCAGTCTTAACAGTTCAGGCCAAGGTTCGATGGAGAACGTACATCAACATACCGCCAGTGTCTCGGCAGACAGGCATGTGCCTTTATTTAGATCTGAGACTAGAGATAGGCTTATGATGGAACAACAGCGTCGTCAAGAGGAAGAGGGAAGAAGACAGATTGAAGACGTGAGATTGCAGGAGGAAGAGGAGAGACAGAAGAGATGGCTGGAGGAAGAAAATATGAGAAAGGCAGACGAATATGAGACGAACAGGCAATTTCTTGAGGATGAAGCGAGAAGAGAGAAACAGAGGGAGGAAGAGGAGGAAGAACGCAGAAAGCTGGAAGCAGCAGAGAACGAGGAGCGCCGCAGAATGGAGGAGCTGAGCCCAAAAAACGAAGAGCACAAAAGTCACGAGGAGGCCTCCATGACTGAAAGACTCTCATCTCTTTTTGGAATCGTAAGAAAAAAGGAGGAGGCGCCACAGCAACCTGAAGAAGTGATCTCACGAGCTCCTCACTATGACACGAGAGATCCGCAAGACTTCAAGGTCACCGACCCGTTTGAGAATATTTCACTCGGCTCTACAACTCAATTTAACAGCAATGAAAGTCCACCTGATGACGAGCCATACAGCCTTCACCCACTAAGCTCGTCGGACGTGGCCTACATGAATCGTTACCCAAGAGTGTCCGCAGTTAAACCAAGGTAGGCCTTCTTGTTTGGTTGTTTTTAATGATCAAAAGAGTTCCACTATTAGAAAGTTTATTTATACAGCCCATAATTACAAAGAAGCTCAAGAGCAGGGGTCACCAACATGGTGCTCGCGGGCGTCTTGTAGCCCCCAAGCAGCACATGAGTAGCCCTTGGGCCTGTTCACAAAATAGCCAACCAGTGCATGTATGGGATATTTAGATTTTCTGACGATAAACATGAACACGGGGGGAGATTTATAAAAATAACATATTAATTATTGATATTTATCTGTTTCCTGATTATTGTGAGAAATCATTAATGTGATCAGTGTCTTCTCGTAAATGAAAATCATTAGTTACACACATTTTATTTATAAATAAAGCTTACTTACGTATTTGTTTAGGGGTGGACAGTGTTATTATTATTATTATTATTATTATTATTATTATTATATTCACTGCCCTTGACCACCAGTAGATGACATCCTTTCCCAATTTTAGATGTGAGATCAACAGTTTGAGAGTCCATGGGAGAAATGGCTGCGTTTTGTACAACCTCCCTTTTTTTTTTACTACTACTATTGATTATAAAAGAATGGCAAAAAAAAAACGAGTCTATACTTTCACTTGGTCGATACAATGTATCCTGTATATAATCATGGGATATAATATCATGTGGGTATTGAACATTTTAATGGCTGGCAGTGAATGAGTTAAAGGTGATTTGGACAGATTTGTTATTTCAAAAGTGTATATCAAACTGGTAACCCTTTGCATTATCAGTACCCAAGAAGTAGGTATTTTACTTTCACAAGGTGACCCCTGCTAAGAGTCTCAGTATGTCTCTATTGCAGTTTGATTTTGTTGTTTCTTGTGGGCACATTCTTCTTATTATGGCTGAAGGAAGGAGCCAAACAATTATGACATGAAAAACGTAATTTTAGTTTTTGCAATGAAATGCACTTAACAGTTTGACATGCACATGAAAGTAGCAACGTAACAAGATTGCCTAAAATTGACAATCTGTCAAAATTCAGAGTCTGACTAGAAAGGCCACGTCCACCAAAGTGCAACACATCAAGAATGTTGAAAATTGGATGATGGGTTCCAAAGGAATTTAGTCTTTTTTTGTGTTGGAAAAAAATTGCCTTTTTGAGGAGCGCTTTTTGTGTGATATCTTTGGGGGCGAATATACCTTCAATTTAAAGTAACACTGTATAACTGCTTGAACTTTTCATTTCATCTACCACTGTGGGAACCGTTTGAGTTTCAGTTAAAAATATCCACCAATAAGCTTGTATGGGCCAGAATTTTTTTGGGGTTCTTGAAGTCATTGCATCAAAATTGCTGTGATAATTCGAACAGCATCACTTTCCCTAAAAAACTCAGCTTAAATAGTGTAAATGAGCATTATTTGTGAGAAGATCAGTGTGAGCTTATTTAAAGAAAATTCCCCAAAGATGGCGGCCACTTGTTACGTTGCTAATGAAAGTGTCTTAACATTCTTCCCACATTCGTACATGTTTATATGTTTATTTGCGATTGACTCTCACACTGGTAACTCTTGGATTCTCATTCCACCCAGCAGTTGACAGACCTGTTTAGCCAGACCGCTCTACCGTATGATGAGAAAAAGGGCGTGTTAGTTTTGTGAAGATGTTGTGGAACAGGTTGTGGAAAGAGCTTGGAGAAGTAGTTACAGTGTGACTTGTAATGTCGACATCTTGGGTGTGCGTTTTTTCTTTTCCTCCTTTCTTCAATTTTTCCTTTCCATTTGGATCTTGGTGGCAATTTTTGTTGGCTTTGGGTCATCATGGTGAGCAAACTGCACTCGTTTTTGTCAATGATGTTGGATTATGCGTCAGATGATAGATTGTGGCAATGAAGGGTGCTTTTGGTTTGACTATCTGAGTGTTGACAATGCTTTACATTACACTTTAAATGGGTTTAAGAAAGATGAAAGGCAGTAATGGAGCCGTATACCATTTCATTACTTAAAATAGAAATATCTAGCAGCCATTGTTCTGCAGCTTGTCTGTGGGTATTAAGCTGTGTATTTACTAACAGGTTAAGAGAGGCATGTAAATGTATGCTCAGTAGTTTAAGGAGACATATTAACTTGGGTTTTGTCAAACAATCGCAGGAGTCACACAATGAATTTTGTCATGAAAATGTGTTGATCTGGTAAATGCAAGCTAATTTGGTGATGGGCCTGTACATTGGTGGACCTGACTCTGGGTCATTTGATAGTTTCACTGATTTGTAGGCCTTTTTTCCTACTTCTTGGCAGATTGAGTCATTCTCTGGAATCTGAATCCTCTGAGCAACTGCAATCTGAATACTCAGTGCATCAAACCACCAGTGTACCAGTGGAGCAGCAGTGGTCTTCCCCAGGCGCCGCTGAATCTACCCTCTCTAGGGTACCATATGACACCCCTGATACTTTCTCCAACCTTCATTCATCTTTGGCTCCCCTGAAATTCAGGGGAAGTCCTTCTGGTTCCCCGAGTGGAAGTCCGCCTGGTTCCCCGAGTAGAAGCCCGCCTGGTTCCCCGAGTAGAAGCCCGCCTGGTTCCCTGAGTAGATATCTAACTAGTTCCCATTATAGAAGTCCTCCAGGATCCTCGAGTAGAAGTCCGCCTGGTTCCCTAAGTAGAAGTCCGCCGGGTTCCCTGAGTAGAAGTCTGACTAGTTCCCAGTATAGAAGTCCTCCAGGTTCCCCGAGTAGAATTCGGCCTGGTTCCCCGAGTAGAAGTCCGCCTGGTTCCCTGAGTAGAAGTCTGACTAGTTCCCAGTATAAAAGTCCTCCAGGTTCCCCGAGTAGAATTCGGCCTGGTTCCCCGAGTAGAAGTCCGCCTGGTTCCCTGAGTAGAAGTCTGACTAGTTCCCAGTATAGAAGTCCTCCAGGATCCCCGAGTAGGAGTCCGCCTGGTTCCCTAAGTAGAAGTCCGCCCGGTTCCCTGAGTAGAAGTCTGACTAGTTCCCAGTATAGAAGTCCTCCAGGTTCCCCGAGTAGAAGTCCGCCTGGTTCCCAGTACAGAAGTCTGACTAATTCCCAGTATAGAAGTCCGCCTGGTTCCCCGAGTAGAAGTCAGCCTGGTTCGCCTTCGGAAAGTCCGCCTGGTTCCCCTTCTTACAGTGTCGACAACGTTTCATCTTCACCCACAATGGCTGATAGGACAGGAAGAGCCCCCTTGCCACCATTGTATCCCATATATGAGACCCAGTCTGGTGGAACCGGAGAGGCACAGGTCCCAAATGGATCGAAAAAACTATCTCTCCCACTTCCTGATTATGAAACCCTATTTCCCCAGAAGAGGCATGGGGTACAGGGGCAGACTCGATGGGACCATATCATCGCTGAGGTCAATCAACGACACATGGACAGTACACCAGAACTGATAGGTCCAGAGATGAGTGTGGACGGCCCAGGTGTCCCTGAGAAGGCTGGACTTTCATTTCCAGAGGAGAGCACTTCTGTTGGCTATGTTCAAACACATCAACAGGAAAGCAAACGTCGGTCATCAAAAAAAGTATCAGCACCTCCGCCACCAAAACAAGTGTTAAAAATGCTCAGCAGGTCAAGTTCAGATTCTAGTCTAAGAGAAAGCCAGAACGATGAGTCTCTTACGAGGTCTCTTACAAGGTCTCTTTCCAGATCTAATAGCGGAACGGACTGGGAGTCGGCAACATCTGCTGACCAGACAAAATCTCTAGATACCTCTGACATGCAAGTTCCCACTGCTAGACCGAGGCAAAGGTCTTCCATGAAAGAGCCAACAGAACAACATTATTCTTCAACCACACCAGATTTTACTGCTCTGCAAATGACCAGAACACCTAGTTTCAGTATGAGCGAAATGGACCAAAACAACAGACAAGGGAAGGAGAATAATTCGGACCTTCCTTCGAAACACATGGGCCTACCAGAAAAACCAGCCAGAGTATCAGATGATCTTTATACCAGGGTAGCACCGAGGGAACAAAAACTTGAAAACCTTGGAATGACTGCAGATGATCTTGATCAAATTTTCAGTGAGGAGAAAGCAGGGGATCCCTTCTCCAGTTTGAATGACTATGACACAAGCAAAAGGGATTATGGGGACCGGCAAATCAGTCCGGTTTTGCAAAGAAAGAATTCATCGAGACGAATTTCATCACCACCTTCGAGAAGTAATTCTCTGAAGGCTTCTAAGAAAGAATCTTCGGCCGAAGAAAGAACTACCAACCGTCAACAAGAACTCTCAACGAGGGATGTTGTCGCTGAGTCCATCACACAAAGGCATCCAGCTGATGGGAAGGCTCAAGTCCATCTCTTCAATGGAGAGGATCCATTTGCTAGTGATCCTTTCCCAGCATCATCCGCTTTCCCTTTTTCAGAGTCCCTCCCTGTTGTAACGGAGGAAGCGTCCTCACAGGCAGAAGTGTTGTCTGCGAGAAAGAAACCCAAGAGAGCATTGATGCCACCTACTGAATCTCACCTTGTCAGTCCACAGATTAGCAATGGAGATGACTTTGACTCCCCGTTATCCAGGTGAGACTTCAAAATGATGAGTTTGCTTTTATGGACAGTTCATTTCAACGTGGTTGCTGTGTGGGTAAAGAAATCTTTGGTTTTTGGCTTTACCTTGGTTGGGATTGTTGGTTTTCTCTGTGGATTCTGGCTTGGACTTTGAAACGGATTAAAACCTTTGGCAAAGACTCAACTATTTATTGTAGGTTGTGTAACCCACATTTAAACGCAATGACTTGACATGTGACCAGTTTGCTTCAAAATATGCTTCCATCTTTGTGTAATTGTTATGCTATATAATATTAAGAATATGCATTTCCTTACAGGCCTCATCCAGTGAAGCCCATGCACACTATTGAAAGTCAGTATACCACCAGCACTTCTGCACTGAAAGACATGCATGTTCAGAGTGGCACAGCTGGAAAGGTTAAGGTACTGTGACATGAATAAAAAATAAATAAACCTGGACCTAAACACAGTGACACTTTGATAACCTCACAATGACTCCTATTCTATAATCTTCTAATTGAGCCTTAACCCTAACCCACTTTTCTCAAGGGACATCTGTATACGTTTTTTTGTGCTTGACACAGGCGGCGGGCATGGCTGGCAGCGGACCGTTCACTCAGCTGACCCACGAAGAGCTGATCACGCTGGTGGTGAGGCAGCAAGCGGACCTGTCCAAGAAAGAGTGCAAAATCAGCGAGCTTGAAGAGTACATCGACAACCTGCTGGTGCGCGTCATTGAGGAGAAGCCTGCCATCCTGCAGGCCATGGACGTAAACAAGCCAGTGTGAGGTAACGGCTAAGGAAAGGAAGAGCCCGGGGTGCATTATAATAGCCCAGTGATGTTTTTCTTGTGTATGTGTGCGTGCGCGCGCTGGTCTCACTGTGTACTAAGACGCATCCGTATGGATGACTTAGGCATATGCACTTTGTGGAGTAATATTCAGATTTCTTTGAGAATGCTGGAAATAGTCTCTAGTTGATAAACAAGCAGGTAAATGTGTGTATTTAAGTCAATGAATGTATTTGTTTGGACACACAGGTACTGGTGTTGCTTTAATCACTCACATTTGAAATGTCTTGATTTATTTACAATTCTTGAATGTGGGATGCGCTTAATTCAGTATCATGTTTTGTCCATTGTACTCAAAGGGTATACTTTATATGGCACAATCATTCCACATGTATATACATTTTATGCAAATGATTTCCCTCCAAAATAATTTATTCGTACCTCATCAACTGATGATCACTGATTATTCCCTCCACTGAGGTATTTCCCCCCTTTTATCAATCAGCTGCTTTGCCTTCTGTGCCTTTTTATTAAATTGAGTAAACCATCTTAAGGCAAGCAGCTAATATCACCTGAGTCCTATGAGGTGATGTTTAGGGCGACAGTGCAGTGACGTTTGGGAACAAGAAATAACTCTGTGTCAAACTCCTAATGAGGTGTTCTTCCAGGAAGTCCAGTCAGACGGACAAAAAGTGCGCTGTGATTCAACGTAGTCATAAGTGGAAGCCCTGATGAATAAGCATACCATCTTTGCCTTCCTTTTTTTAAAATCATATTTATGGATGCCTTGGCAACGATTCTAGCAATATTTCTATTACGAATGTAGAGACATGTCTTCCAAAGCCTGTTGTGTCACACACATTAGCTGCTGGCTACCTCTCTTCCTTCTGTGGGCTGAGCACTGAAAATTTCCCCAGATGCCTCATGGATTATATGAGTAACACTCCTGTCGACATACCGTATATGGCATAGTGGTAATGAAATGTGGTTTTATTTTCAATAAAGACACTCGATTTTATCAAATGCAATTTTGTTTTATTTGAATTAAATATACTTTCATCAAACTGCTTGTCCTTACGGAAATGGTAGTACTGCCTTGTCTATAGTTTCTACTGTAAAGACACCCATTTACATGGTAGTTGTGATATTAAAGCACTGCCCTGCTGTCGTACAGAACATTGAATGAAATTGTTCACATCATCTTGAAACTGGAGCATAGACAATTACACAAACCTGAGAAACAAGCACAAATGATATATTTGACAGTCAAAGAATATTAATACCAACACTGCATTTTACCGACTATTACTAATTCAGTAAGTAAATAATACAGATTTTATGATGTGTTAATGGAACACACCGCATGACTAGAATTCCAATCAGTAACCACTCGGGCAGGTTTTCTTTACAACCTGCAACCAGACCGTCCGGTCAAAAACTCAAGATAACTGAGGTGAGAAAGGTGTGGTTTAGATGTGTCAAAAGAAAGCCAATGAGTCCTTTAGCATGCTCCGCAATCTGTGACGTGCTAGGAACATTCCCGACAACATTCTCGCTAGCGTTTGCTAGCTTCTCCCGCTAGCCGGTCGTTGTTAGCCTCTCCAGGGAGTTCTTGCTATCTTTTGCTCACTTGCTTGCTCGCTCAGTACAAATAATAATTAGTAGTAGAGGCACCATAGAGTGTGCTCCAAAATCATTGCATTCTATTAGTTTACCACTAGATGGCACTAATTAATGGCACAACAATCCACAAAGTCAGGAATTTTTTTAGACCGCATTGTATAATGAAGTGAGGGCTCATAAATGGCCTGAAGCCTGGTTCTCAAACCGGGGTCCCATTGTGAAATACAATTTTTATTCTTAAGTGTATGCATACTTATGTGGGACCAAAATGCCAATATAACAAATCCTTGAGCAAATTAAACGCTCTGAAACCTCTTCGGAAACCACTCGTCACCAGGTGGCACAAATCACTAGTTTGGTTCACAATCTGATCGCAAAAGGTTCCAAACAAGTTAAACTCACTTCCTTCCCCTCAGTGATTTGTCTTAACTCCCTCACATGAGTAATTTCCGAAGTGTCTTTCACAGCACGACACTGGCCGTGGCGCCATTGTTGGCAGCAATGCCAATACGCCGGTGGCATACCATCATTTTGCGGAGCTCGGCGCGGAAGCGGTCATGGAGCCAAGCATAGAGGAATGGGTTACAGCAAGATGAGCTCATGGCACACAGGTGACAGAGCAACTGAATGAGCAGGAAGTAGCGCTTATCAATCAGATCGATGTCAATGTCACGCAACACGTTAAACACGTTGATGGGCATCCAGCATATGCCAAAAGCGGCCACCACCAGGCTCACCAGGCGGAAGGTCTTGCGTTTGCGCAGGCGCTGCGCCTCGGCCTGGCTCTGAGTGTGATAGCCCGGAACGACACAGTTCCTCAGTTTGACGGAGATGCACAGGTACGAGATGCTGAGGGCGGACAGAGGCAGCACGTAGGTGATGAAAAGCGTGCCGTACGCGTAGGCCAGACGCTCGCCCTCCTGGCCCATCCAGAATTCCTCGCAGATGGTGAAGCCCTCGGTTTGGAACTCCACATGGTAGGTGTGAGCCACGGCGGGAGCCACCAGAGCGCAGGACAGCAGCCAGATAGCTGATAGCAAGTAGGTGCATGCCAAAATTGAGATGCGCTTCTTCAGAGGGTGCACTGTGGCGTAGTATCTGTCAGGGTGAGAAGAAAAAAAGACTCAATAGAGAGTAGAAAGGAATGGATTGGAAAACAGTGTTTCCCTGTCCTATTTTTTTTCTCCCCTGACTAGGACAAGTGGGACTACTATTGAATTATTAAACTTTGATGCCAAGGAACTATGTTGAAGTGACGGGTCCTTGCTGAGGCAAGTGTTGTGTTTTATGGACGATTTAAAGGCTCCACTTGTCTAAATATGATTTTCTGATTAATATTGCGTTTATGGAATATAAATCAAGCATAAAAATCCACCTGTTATTGTCCATCCCTGGGGGCGGTCATTTTGTCTCACATGACATCACAAGTGTCTGATGCTGCATTCGAGGAAGGTGGGAAGTCGGACTTTTCTGATTTCATACCAACAAGTGTGCACGGGAATCCCATTTGAAGTTGGAGATCCAAACTGTACTTCACTGACCGTAAATGGCAAAGCAATTTACATGATTATTATAAACATTTTTCTCTTTATTTAATTCCATCCATCCATTTTTTTAACCGCTTGTCCTCACAGGGGTCGCGGGGGGCGCTGGAGCCTATCCCAGCTGGCTTCGGGCAGTAGGCGGGGTACACCCTAAACTGGTTGCCAGCCAATCGCAGGGCACACAGAGACGAACAACCATCCACACTCACAATCACACCTATGGACAATTTGGAGTGTTCAATTAACCTGCCATGCATGTCTTTGGAATGTGGGAGGAAACCGGAGTACCCGGAGGAAACCCACGCAAGCACGGGGAGAACATGCAAACTCCACCCAGGAAGGCCGAAGCCCGGACTCGATCTCACGTCCTCAGCACTGGGAGGCAGACGTGCTAACCAGTCAGGCCCTCTTTATTTAATTCATTTACATATTTAAAATAAAATAAAAAAATAAAAAAAACATAACAATGTTATTTGGACTGACAACATTAACCAGAAAAACAAAAAATTATCGTAATCAGCCATCTTTATTGTTTACATTCGTCTTGAATGCTTTACGGTCAGAACTGCTACAGTCAGAATGGGATAAATCCAACTTCCCATCTTGCAGGAATACGACATAAGGGCTCATCTTGGGAACGTCACATGACCAAACCCAGAATACAGGTGAGCCGTGATTGGTCGTTCCCAAAACCCTGGGCAACTGTGATGTCAATGACAGCAAGATGCAAAATGGCCGCCATATTGCTCCTCCCAAGAAACGTTTCTCGGCATACGATCCTATACATTTACGGTATCGAAACTGGAGAACATTTGAGACAGTACTAGTAGAAACAGCATGATTTATGATGTTTTAAATTTGTTTAACATAAACAAGAGGACTTCAGAGACTTTACAACTTGCCTCAAATACATTTATAAATTATATACTTAATGACAGTTTACAGGAGGAAACTTGTATATTTTTTCTTAAAGAATTATAACTGTAATTCAACAAAAGATGCCTCTGCCAAATCTAAAATTACTAACTGCGTACGAGCTGTTTATGTCTAATTTGTACGTATACCGTATAGTTTATACAGTAGTCTGCTCGTAAGATAGGAGGAGCAAGATGGCCGCCCTGTCGCTTCATTGGCTTGCACGGGTGTGTATGGGCTATTGGCTATATATTCAGGTCAGTGGGCACATAAAATATATTATTGTAAAGAAAAATTTTGACTTGATTGTGGATTTAAGTATAGCCTATGAAATGGTAGACGTTCTGAGTGAAGCACATGCATACATGCATGCTGGGTGCATTTTATTTTGGATATGAATCATTTATTTTATAGCTACATTGTAGCAATTATAACCATTTTAGGGACTTCATCCTTCCACCTGCCCTCACTCATTCCTCACGGGCTTTCACTCGCATTCTCTCAGCTGTTTGCAAATTCACATCACATTCCACTCAACTCAGAAGCTGTTGTCAAGGTCAAGTGATACTGAAGATAGGTGTCAAGCACAAAGAAAGAAAATTACCTAAATTGCCTCCTCAGGAAATGTTTTATAATGTGTGTTTTTTTTCTTCCCATGGATGTGCAATGCTGTCCGAATCATCCATCCATGCATTTATTTATTCTACCGCTTGTCCTGTCCAAGGACACAGATGAGCTGTAGTTTGTCCCAGCTGACCACACAGCTGGACTGGTTGCAACCAGTCTGTCACAATTTGGTTTTGTTTGGAGCAGGAAGAGAGTGGGTGTTTTTTTTTCTGCACCCAACATGAAGCTGTTTATTTGTTTGCAGCCCTAAAAACATTTTTCACAGCTAAAACCTGTCACTGCAATTTTCATCAACTCCCTCCGCCAGGTAATAACATTCATTGTGTGTGAAATTATGCGCCCAGGTCTCCCATTATTTACTTGTCTAAAACAAGATGATTAGGTCTCTCCAAACTGAGAGGCTCTCATCTCCCCTGCACGTTTTCTCATCTGATGATGGATGCGTGCATGTAAACCCACCTTTTCGCAGCGTGACTCACCTATCCACCCCGATGGCTGTGAGAGTGAAAACGGACACGTACACAGTCACCGGCTGGATGAGATAGACCAGGTAGCACATGAAGCGGCCAAACACCCACCCGTGTGGGTTGAGGGCATAGGCCAGCGTGAAGGGGACGCACGTGGCGCACATGAGCATGTCGGAGAAGGCCAGGTTCCCGATGAAGAAGTTGGTGACGTTGTGCATCTTGCGAGTGCAGCAGATGACGTACAGGAGCAGGTAGTTGCCCACGACGCCCACCAGGGCCACCAGAGTGTAGCAGGGAATGATGAGCAGCTTGAAGGACTGCAGCAGCTCCACGCCCTCAAATTGAGGTTTGCGGTCCGAGGAGGCATTCTGGAGGGCCACCTCGAAGATCCCACCCGTGTCGTTTGACTGATGGGTCACGAGCGAAGGTGATGTGAGCTCCGTGACACTTGGGTCCTCCATCCCCATCGGCAGATGTCACCCTGGGTGTTAGCGCAACAGTGTATTGTTTACAAAAGTGACTACACACCTCACATTTATGAAGATATTTCATTCCATATTTTCATGAGACAACACTTAAAAAGTCAATATACAGCTTAAATAACAGTGTAAATTACTGTCCCCTCAAAATACAGCCATTGTCAGCTAAGCCCCTGGCAACAAAAGTGAGTACACACCTAAGTGAAAATGTTAGTTAGTCATTTTCCCTCCCCAGTGTCATGTGACTCATTAGTGTTACAAGGTCACAGGTGGGATTAGTGAGCAGTTGTGTTAAAGGTGTACACTACTAGGAGATGGATTAGTGAAACATATCCTGTGGTCTGATGAGACCAAGATAAACTTATTTGGTTCAGATGGTGTCAAGAGTGTATGGCAGCAACCAGATGAGTACAGAGATGAGTGTGTCTTGCCTACTTTCTAAAAATAGTTTGTTTGTTTGTTTGTTTTTAAAGGAGGGGGGGGGGGGCAAAATGGACCGTCCACTTTGAAAATTGCTATGTCTGGTGCTTGAATCTCGGCTGCAGCCTTCCTGCGTGGAGCATTCATAAATGGTTGTCAATTGGCTAGCAATCAGCCCAATTTTGGGTCAAAAATTGGGCCATTCTGTAACTAAAACAAAAACAAAACTGAAAAAAAAAGGGAGGGGGAGGGGGTCTTTTCTGTAAAACAGCCCATTAAGTTGGGTCAAATCATCTACTTGGGTTAATTTAACCCAACTTTGAGTCAAAAAAAATAGGTAATTATGTATAAAACAACCCAGAAAGTTGGGGAAATTGTCTACTTGGGTCAATTTGACCCAACTTTCTGGGTTGTTTTGGAAAACAAAACAAAAAAAAGATAATTTTGTATTAGAAATAAAAAAAAACATATATAAAAAAATTGGATCAGATCCTCTTTGACCCAATTTGGGGTAAAACAATTGGGTCATTCTGTAATTAAAAACAAAACAAAAACAGAAAATAAATCCACTTTATGGGTCAATTTGACCCAATTTTCTGTTTTGTTTTAATCACAGAATGACCCAATTTTTCACCCAAAATTGGGTCAAATTGACCGATAAAGTGGATCAGTCCATTTTTGATCCATAATTGGGTTACTTTTGACTACCTGTTTTTCGAGTGTTAAGATGTAAAAGGTGAGGATTGGCCAAGCGTGTCTCCAGATCTAAACCCGATTGAACATCTGTGGGGGCATCCTCAAATGGAAGGTGGAAGAGCGTCAATTCTCAAATATCTCCCAGCTCTGTGATGTTGTCATGAAGGAGTGGAAGAATATCCCGGCAGCAACCTGTAAATCTCTGGTGAATTCCATGCCCAAGATATTTAAGGCAGTGCAGGAAAATCATGGTGGCCACACACAATATTGACACTTTGGCCATTTTCACTTAAGGGTGTACTCATTTTTTTTGCCAGTGGTTTAGCTATTAATTGCTGTATTTTGAGTGGTTTTGAGGGAACAATAAATTCACATTTATATAATTGTGTCAAATTGTCATTTCTTCACACGAAAGGATAGAATTAAATGTCTGCATAAATGTGAGATACTGTAGATGTAAATATACAAGCAAACATAATTCTGTAAATGTGTATACTAGCTACAGAACTGACGTGAGTGGAAACGACAATGACTGACAATATTCAAGGGCCATATACTTTACATCACAGCAGCGTCTTGTTACTGTGCAAATATGCTTTTTTTTGCTGCGAGCAGATGTCTCTGATTGGACGCTCATTAAGATCTCTGATCCCAAGATGGCATATGTGGCAACATTGCGTCATCGTTGCCTGTGTGAGTAATAAACTGGAGCTATCACAATCATGCTTTCAGCATTTCAATCATATACATCAGTCACATTATATCCATCCATTCATTTTTCGATACCTTGCTTGTATGTTATCCACATTATAAATCGATTTGTATTCCTACGATCAAACTCCATCGGCCTTTGGTTGACAAGTTTGCCTTCCAGTTGACATACTTTAATCTAGAACACTGTTTAGGTTTGCAGGTGAGCTGGAGCATCTCCCAGCTGACTTTGGGCTGATTGCTAGCCAATTGAGTGACAACCATTCATGAATGCTCCACACGGGAAGGCCGCAGCCGAGATTCAAGCACCGGACGTAGCAATTTTCTAAGTGGAATATATGGGAATAAACTGGAATACACCAGGACTTTACAAAGTCGAATTTCGCCTTTTAATAGGGAACTTAGTTAAACTGTAGTCGGAATAAATATACGTATTTTAGCATATACTGACTTAACCTACCAGATGCAAGTAAATTGAAATGCACTGTACATTGCTCCATCACATGCACATATGATTTTTAAGGGAGCAAGGTCAACATTTTGAATATAAAAGTCTGCTTATAACAAAACATTTATTTTTATAATTGTGCTTGAACATGATTCCTTCCCAAAATTTCCCATCTTAACTTTTGCATGGAATAATAATGAAACTAATAATAATAATTCAAAGTGTGATTGTCCTTCAGTACATTATTATTATTATTATTATTATTATTATTATTATTATTATTATTATTATTATTATTATTATTATTAACATTAATTTCAATTTGTTTGAATGTATTATGTCACTTACCAATTTTGTTACATTTTTGTCAAATAACTCTGGCATATGAGAACGAATGGGAGTGTTTCACCAGCGTACATATATTATAGTAGTATGAATAAATGAAAATACACAGAGATAGAGAGAAAGTACTTTCCATGACTGTCTCCTGAGGAACTCAAACATCGATACGCTTGAAGCCAAATTGTTATCATGTCCGAACCTACCTTGTGTTGGTGGCCGAGTGCGAAGCATCAAGGTCCGCGGTCATCAGAAGCATAAAGAGAGGATGGAGGCGGTGGTGCGTTTGGAGAGCCAGCGTGGAGCGTGCGCGCTCCTCGCGACACTTGTCACACTGATCGGTTTAGCCTCGTGCACACTCAGCCGAGGCACACTCTGTCCCTTTGGAATACCATTTGCCACTTTTGGTTTACGTCCGAATGGTGACCATCGCCGTGACGTCATAGTTATTTTATTCCAGTTGGAGTTGAAATTGAGCTTTAAAGAACGCATGAGTTTCCATCATGCGCCGAGACAGTAAATGTTAACATTTCTTTTCTCCCGAAAATCTCTCAAAATGTGTTGGTGATATTGGACTTTGTGGACACCATGTTCTGTGCTTCTATTGACTGTGAAAAGGGGACACTGTTCTGCCTTCAGACTGATGGAACAATAATTCAGTGGACCAAAAAACACGAAATTCTCTTCAGTTCGATTCAAGCACCAAATCACAAGTCACCTCAAACATGTTTCTTGTTGCTTTAACATCACATTGTGTATTTTGGGGCTGTATTTAGAATATATGAAGATTTGGGAAAATAGCATACATTTTCAATTTCATTTATTTTGGAGAAATCAGTACATAACTAACTTGGCAATGGCAACCCTCATGGAAACCGGAAACATGAAAACTAGACATTGCATGAATGGCAAAAGACAATTTACAAGATATAAACATAACTTTACATAACACAACGTGATTTGTACCTACTGCGTGAAGATATGGCGTTATCCCCCTGCATGACGTTATTTGGGGCGGCCATTTTGCCACTTAATATCAACTGAAAATTACATCACAGTTGCTCAGGGCTCAGGGAAGGACCAATCACGGCTCAGCTGTTTTCTGAGTTTGGTGATGTGACGTTCGCAAGCTGAGCCGTGATTGGTTATTACCTGAGCCCTTTAGCAACTGTGATATAATTTTTGGTGGACAGCAAGCGGCAAAATGGCTGCCCCCTGAGATGGATAAAAACAGGTAGACTTTACTGCTTAACTTATATTCCACAAACACAATATTAATCACAATACTGTTGTGTTTAGACTAGTGGTGTGGAATAGAGCATATTATTGTAAGGAAATAAATATTTTCCAATAAAGAAATTAAATTTAAAAAATCCTATTATTATTATTATTATTATTATTATTATATTATTATTATTATTATCCAGCAAGGGAAACTAAATTTGATGGGTCACAGCTCGACAGTAGACAGGAAGCAGACTGGCATCTTTCGATTTATTTTGACAAAAATAGCTGTTGTAGTATCACACCTGATTTCATAGCAATACGAATACATTACATATTCAGTGGCAGCTACATACTTTATTGTTTTTATGTCATTCCAGAATTGAAGGACATTTGGGCTCCCAAATTCTTGAGAAATAAACCTTTACTTTTCAGATTTTCTGCTACATATTCATCAATAATGGGTAATAAACTACTTGATTAGCTGAGCTTACAGATCAGTTGTACAAGTTTTATCACAACCCTATTAATGTAGTGCAACCCCATCACTCTAGGTTGCAAATCTGAATAAATGTTAGCTTTCGCTCAAGCGTAGAAGCAGTTTAGCTAGCTGTTACTGCTGACCAAGAAGACCAACTTATTTATGTAAATAAGTAAAGACAAAAACAAAATATAAAAATAAATGTCTTACTCTGATCCTCTGCAAAACAGGCTTGCGTGAGGTAGAGTGAGACATTCAATCAAGGTCAACTATGTTATAAAAATATGAAAAGAGGCAAGGCAAGTTTATTTGTATAGCACATTTCATACACAAGGCGACTCAATGTGCTTTACACAACACCTATAAGCGTCACAAACAGCAGCTAAAGCTACTGAACGTAGAATATTCAATTTCGAAACGCTACTGCCATCTGCTGACAAAAAAATGAAACTGCACATACCGTTCTTCACAAACACACCACGCACATTACGTCACATCCGCAGACAGGGCGCGGGAAATTCTAACCCGAATCAAGTCTGAAACCTATTGGCCAGAGGCTTGTAGGAGTACCCATTGTGAACAGCTCAGGTATTAATCTATTAATTAGAAGGCATTTCACTCAGAAAACAAAAAAAGGTTTCAAAATTTACTAAAAGAACATTCATTGACAATGTTAAAACATTAGACAACAAACTTTAAAAACATTTAGCGTAAGGAAGTTTAAAAAAAGAAAAAAATGATTGATGATTTAAATTTTTTTAAATTAATCGAAGGTATGTAAAAAAAGCTACGTTTTTAACCTGGATTTAAAATCATTTAGACTCAGGGCTGATTTCACTTCTGTTGGTAGTTTATTCCATTTGTGTGCAGCACAACAGCTAAATGCAGCTTCACCATGAGAGGACAAATCTTTTCCCGAGCCATCCTTTTGGAAAACTGTTTGATGATGTCAAGTACAACGTATTCACAGCTTTCTTCTTCTTCCACCAGGGTTGTGTGCATGTTGTGGGACACACGTTCCATAATAATTATTATTTGAAAGATTATGCTTATTAAACCAAATGTTCCAACAGATACAAGAGACAGCAATGAAACCAAAAAAATACATTTACATTTATTTTTAACTATACAGTATATTGTATTTGAGATTCATTGCGGTCAGGGAGTAGAGGATGGGACTAGAGAAAAAATGAATTTTAGGGGGTACTCCACACTGATTTGGTATTTTTAAAACTATTTTCAAGCATTCTTTTTCTTATTATTTATTTTTTTATTTTATTTTTTTTTTGGGGGGGGGTTCTTTTTTTTAATTTTTATTATTATTAATTTATTTATTTTGGGAGGCGGGGTGGGCGGTGTCCGTCAGGACAAGTGAATTTACTCAGAAACGGCATATTTTTGTATTTTGTATATGGATGCTTAAAATTTGATGGGCGGGATGTAAAATGTCCTCCAATTCAGTTTGTGTGTATACTGTATGTGTGGACGAGTGGTGGAATGGAGATTGATTTCATTAACTATGTATAGCAATTTGAATTAAAGCCCACTGGATTTCAATTTGTCTTACTGACTCTTCCTGCTTACTCTGTCTTTGACTTTAGAGCTCTTTGACCCAGGTTGTCAGGGAAACAACCTCATCATGAGTGTGGTACATTTATGCCAATTTGCCTTATTTGGACTCGAATGATTATGTTCAACCTGACATGACCAGTGAGAAGAATCCAAGTAATTCTGTTGCCTGGTCAATAGCTACTTTGTCTGGCAGGGTTTATAGTGAATAGTGAGTTAGTGTAAAAAATAAATAACATTAGCCGTTAGAAATTGTTACAAAACAAAATACAACAAAAACAAAGCATGGAGACAGCAAGAAAGAAGCAGAATCAAGTCATTTAATATAAACAGCGGTTAAGGTATTATGGTCCACATGCCCACAATGTCACCCTGCTGTTTGAATGATTGCGTGATGTAACTCTCCTGTTTGAATTGTAATCATTCATTATCCTCAAACATGTTTGCACAAGCAACTGAGGCTTGACTGATAAGGAGGAGACGGGAAGTGATGTCCAAATGTTTTGTGGAGCCGTTAGGACAAGATGTTTCATTTGAACAAAACCGCCACACAGTTCCTCTGGAGGGCTTATTGACAATCAATGCCAGTCCAGTCTGAGGAATCCTGATTTTATCCTCACAGCAGGCGACGCATCGGCCACGTGTCTGAGTCGTGCTCGTTTTCATTTGAAGTTAAGTCTGCCTTGAGTCATGTCAGCATGGGCTGGTGCTGATAAAATATAGCGCTCAACTAACAGACCGTGCCTGTTCAATTTCATGGCGAGAACCAGAGGTGGCAAAAGGAGTCATGCTCTTTATTTAGGTATACCTAGCATCGATTTGTTAAGTAAGAACACATACTAAAAATACATTTTTTTAAAGTCTCATGTAAATAAAGCTACTAAACTAATTATTTACTTTAAGATTATTTTTTAAATGCTAAAATGTTGAGATGTTCATGGCTAAGACTTTAATAATAGACATATTGGTGTGATTTTCTTTGATTGATGTTAGCCAATCACAGCCTTACTGAAAATAACGTTAGCTTTGCAGGCGCATACAGAGGAAGAGGGAGGAGCTAATTGAAGGGCATCACTTGTGCGCTGCCGCCTCCTCCTACTGCTCCTCCCTAATTGGTGGCCCTCATTGAAAATCGACTGCAACGAATCAGCTCCACCCACCAACTGCACTTTTTAGTCACCGCAAAGACTAGTGTATTTTTGCCTCCCATTGTGGCTCGCTAGTTATTTGATGTCCGCAGAGTTGAATATTTAAATTGTCTTCGTGTTGTTGACGTATGAGTATTTAATTAATCTCGACGTTAGGAGGTAAACACATGGACACAATTGTTGGTACTCTTCTGTTAATGAAAGAACGATGAACCATTTGAGAGGGGATCTCAAGCAAAAAAAAAAAAAAGAGATTTGAAGTGATGGAATTGGAAGTTAGTGGAACTTACAGAGTTACAGAACGTAATTAAATCCCTCAAAGGATTTGGGGAAAGCTACAGGGGGGGGGGGGGGAAAAAGTAGAAATAATATTTACTTGAAAAAAACTAGTATTTTTTTTACAAGAAGAGTTTTGAGTGCATTATGCTATTTTTATTTTTTTAAGAGCCTGACATCAATCCATCCATCAATATACTAACACACAACAGGAGTGACATGGCTCAGGTGGTAGAGTGGCTGTCTCCCTGAAGGTTGTGGGCTTGTTCCTCAACCCTTGAGTAGCTTCTTCTTTTTTCTTCTTCTTAATAAATAAATAAACTGGTCAAATGTACTCAAACTCTCCTTGCACAATTTACTTAGGATTTTTAAGTGAAAAAACTTTAGTAGTTTTTTTCAAGTAAATATTAATAACCACATAATAGCCATATTTTGCTTGATTTAACTTATCCTGAGAGTGTGTGCGTGTGTGTGTGTGTCACACTCTGTGTTGATTGATTTTCGTTTGATCATGTGTCTTCTCACATCTTGTCTGTCTTGCTAGGCTTTCGTGTCCACCTGTTCTCATCAGCTTCGGTCCCTTGTGTCTACCAATCAGCTCCATCAGCCACTTTGTCTTGATCAGGTGTTTCTGGTTGTCTGGTCAGTTGTGTTTACTTCACTGCTTTCTTTCAGTCTTCCACGCCGTGTACATGTCTGTGAGTCTATTGCCAGTTTTGGTTTCCTTCATTGTGGCTTGTTTTTTGGACTTCTATTAATTTATATTTTTTAATTCTGCATGCCTTGATTTTATTTATTTATTTATTTATTTATGGAAAGTAAATACATTTTGTTTAGAGCCTTGGTTCCTTGCTTTGCTGCACTTTGGTCCACCTTTTTGCAACCACCATTATTACAACAACAAATCAATCAAAGATGGATGGATGATTGGATAATGACTGGATAGAAAGATTTTTTTTTCACAAAACAAACAAACAAAACTGATAACCACAAATTCAATTTGGGCCATATTCACTGCATTTGACAAAACTTGCTTTAAATATTTAACCCCCCCAAAAAAAAAAACCCAACAACAACTGACTTGATATGCATGTTAGATAACCCACTCACATTTAAACAGCCATTGGGAAGACTAGTTATAATGTAGCAGAAAATAACTGGATTGTGTTTTAGATTGGTTTGATAAAAGAAGGTTGCAAGCAATTGATGCGGTGTCACGGACAAAGACTGAATAACAAATGACTAACTGCTCTCCAAATAAGAGCATGCACTTCAAATTGTTTAAAAATGTGATATCTATTGTAAAACTGACACAAAGCAAAAGAGAATTGAACATAATTACCAAATCAGAAATTCATCTCTCGAAAGCTCCCTAACATATCATGCAAAACACTATAGAGGGGCAAAGGAAAGTTAGCACAGATGTTACATCATTATAAACCTTCAAACAACTACTGCCACACATACAAAAAGAGCTTCCAACAATATTTACAGGAACCAAATTATTATTATGCAGTCAACTTTTCTGATGCTACTTTTTTCATGTTTGTACCTAACAAATCCTAAATTTGGATTTACAGGTTCGTTGTTGAGCACGTTTGTGTAATGTTGGCTTTATAGGCAGAATTGAAGTATCAGTATGCAGGTGTTAATTTACTGTGGATAGTCTGTGGCTGTGTCCCATGAGTCCTTTTTATGGGAGCATAAGCAACTTATCAGCCACAACATTAGGACACTCTGAGATCCAGAAGTATTTTAGGAAAATAAAATAAAATAATTAAATCAAGGTGGTGAAGTGATTCCTTGACATTATAAATGTGTATGACATAATATAAATATCAGTTTGCCTGGTTTTTTTTTTGTTATTACCAAAGAAAGAGCATCTGAACAGGCAGACTGTAATATGAACAAGGATCGGGTACACAGTGTACAGCTTGTGTCGATGCTTAAAAACGTTCCAGACTCCAGCGTCTAATGGCTGCAACTTTGAATGACTGTGGATGTTGATTGTGCTTAGTGTTAACCAAAGGTCACGGAAATGAAAAGAACAAACATTTTGCCTCCATTAAATGCCCATTTGCGATCTATGTCTCGGAAATAACATTGAAAAAGGTGGCGAGGGCTTGAAAATCAGAGAAATTAACACTTAGAGGATAAAAGCATTGTATATGAAAAAAAAAAAAAGGCTATGATGTGCATTTACTGCCGCTGAGGATCAACATCCGCTCTTCATAGTCACAGGTAATGCATTGTGCCGTGTACATGCATGTTCTTTTAACTGACTATAAATTGAAAATTTCAAAAATACACTTTGAAATCCATTCATCTGGATGACGTTGGCAGCTGCTGAATGCTGCTTTGATGATGAAAAGCTACGCATGAAGTCTTGGCTGAAAATAACATTTACCTTTCACTAGCATAAAAAAACATAAATATATCAGATAAAATAATAATTTAAAAAAAACACATGTCCCTAAGATTTAAAAGGGGATTTTCAGTTTCAGCATGGCTGCAATATGAGGTCCACGGGATCCCACATTCTTGCAAGCAGGGCTGAACTGGCTGCGACTGACTCACTGATTGTGTAAGTGGCTCTGGCCACGATGTCCTGGTGGTCTTCTGGATGACTAAAGACTGCATCAGCTGATGATTGCTACCAACTGGGTCCTTTCTCCACCACATCTATCTCCAAACCTGCATAGCGGCACATAAACGGAGAAAAGGGAGCAGACCTGACTGGAACTGGAATTATATGTCACAAAACCATGTAGTTGTAATACATATAGAGCAGACATACAGTGTGATTGCAGGACATTTGGGAAAATGTATATTTACTTGCACATTCGTTTCCAGAATTCTTATTTACACATTAATACATTTGTTTTTTGTACAAGTAGCTAAATTGATGTGTCGAATCTGCTGCTCTCCGTCATTCACCTGCATTTAAAGTATGGTAGCTTTCTGATTGGTTAGTGTTTAGTCAGCTGATTGGGGATCAGGGTTGTCGCTCTAGCTGCCATGTATGACAAGTAAAGTTAAAATTAAGAATGAATCCATCACCTTTTTATTTTGTAAACTGTTTATTTATAAGTTTACAAACCCTCGAAATTCTTCAAAAAACACGGACAAACATTCAGTAAACACATAATCCACAAAAAAATGGGGGGAAACGTTGTTAACATTATTAACATTTTTACTTCTTTATTTTATATTTTAACCATGTTGAATTTAGTTATAGATGTGTAGAGCAGGTGAAATAATGTTAAACTCAATATAACTCGACCTTAACCTATCTGTTATCTTCTTTTTGTCTAAAATCCCTTTCCAGTGTCCTGCTTGAGAAAGTTCAATCTGTTTACTGAGATTCTGTTTTGAGAAAGTGCACACTGAGAACATGTTTTGGCTAACAGTGAAGAAAGAGCAAGCTGGCATATTGAGATTCTGTTTTGTTCTCACATGAAAGATCAACATAGCATACGTATTGTGAGAATCAATCTGTTTTTCGTATTCTATGGGAGGAGAAGAGGCGTTTTTCTTTCAAACTCTGATTGTAATAAAGGGCTGTCTCTCAGGGGGGGAGGCACGCACTCTTGGATGGCACTCTTTACGTGATATTCAACTGTGTGATCGGAGATCTCTGTAATAAATCATCCTTGCAAGGACCCTTTTCACAAAGAAGTCTCATTTTCAATTTTTTGAACGCGCAAAAGATTACAAATTATATTTTACGTCAACAACGTGAAATTTTTTTTTTTTTTTTTAAAGAAGAAACAAACAAAGAAACAAAGAAAAATAATGTGTATGAATCCTTACACTGGATCTTATACCGCCTTTCTACAATGTGAGTAGGCTTAATTTTTTTTCAGGGAATTTGGAAAAATACGCAAGACAAACATAATACAGTGCCTCAACTATGTAAAAAATGGCTCGATTTTTATGAAAAAAAAAATCAAAATAGAGTTCTTGCACTTAATTTTGTTTTCTTTATTTAGCAGTTTTGTGCCATCTTTAAATGGCCATTTTTTATGCAAGAGAGCCCCTGGGATTATAAAAAATAAAAAGTTTGTGGATATTTTGTTAGTTTTTTGCTTCAAGCTTCAAGTTGGTTGGTTGGATGGTTGGATGGGATAGTGGATCTTGTATACGCGCATTGAAAAATGTACGTATTATGAAGAGAAAAAAAAAAGAGAGAGCGATGATGACGACGTGTTGAATCGGTAAGATTACGAATGAACAATACTGAGCTCTCTCTAAACAAAATAAAAACAAAAAAAATGTATTATGAAATATGTTAAGAACATGCATTTTGCAAATATCATTTTAACACTGATGAAAAATTGTGGCCAGCATTTAAATTGCTCATCCCTGCATTATGCGGAATCACCATACAATCATGAATAGAAAATTACGTTGTGTATTGATGATAGATTACATCATTTGACAAGAAATTTGCTATCATTACATGTGCTAAAGTGAATGCGCTACATATCATTTTGAGTAACATTAAGTGATGTTTGGTGAGAAGTCATCAAGATAAAGACAAAAATAACCACAATTACTTACAATGCTTAATGATTGAAAGTGGGGAAAAAAAGCTATTCTCTTACTCACAGACCATATCCTTATAATGATGACATTGTGCAGATGTCTCACCATTTAGGCCCAAGTAGGCCTTAATGCAGAATTACATTTTTTAAATGTGGGGAGAAACAGAATGCAGCCGACTCCCGGCCAATCGAAGCGGCTCCCCTCATTCCCATTAAAACCAAAGTGGTGTGAGCACACACAGTACTGGACATTCCAGAAGCAGAAATTGGCTCGCTGAGTGTCCAGGCATGTGATTGGTGGGTGCAAAATGCGTTAACACAAACAAATTGCAAGATCTCCCATTGCAGATGACGGAGTCGGCCACGCATGGAACGTGGGCAATTCAAGTACATACAGTGGGTCGGCTTTATGTTTCTTGCTAAATGAAGTTATTTTGATTTTAGAATAAAATCTGGACCAAATTAGCATTTTTCATTCACTTTAATTAAGTTTTCAAGCATTTATTTTCACCAAATCCCTTCTTTAACACATTCACTGCCAGATCTCGTCATAATGCATTTTTGACATCTATAGCCGTAATTGGCACTGAATGACTTAAACAGAAATTGTACAATATTTGTATACTCAATAATTTGCCGATTTCCAAACAATTTTGTTGTTAAAAACACACAGTAGCAGGTGCAGCAGTGCAATTTTGTGTTTGTAATATTATGAAGTGGGTATTCATTCATCATTGTTTACAGTCATTATGGCAAGTAACACAAGTGAGCGAGAAAAATAGTGCGTTGATTGGGAGACAGTTTTGCTCCACTGGGTTCTCGTGTCCACAAACTGCCAGGACAACAACACTATGCTCCAAAGGCACATCCTGATCCGAAAAAAGCCTCTTCAAACAAACGCCCCACTGACGTTGGCGATATCTCAGAACCTTGCAGCCAGCAAGACATTAGCTGTTGAGTCTGCATCACGCATTGTGATAAAAGAGCTGAGACAAAACCAACCTTGCACATTGTAGAATATGTTTTGCACACTTTGACAGTTGTAATAAGGAGTGTTATTATTCCTATTCAAATGACAAATACAATTGACTGATCAACGGTATTGCATTCACTTGGGGGGGGACGGGGGACTCCTGTTTTTGTTTTTTTTTTGTTTTTTTTACTGTTTTGCACAATTCTTTCCCCTGTTTTACTGAATATTTTTTTCTGTCATTAAAAAATATTCCGAAAAACAAGGGTAAAAAGTATTCGGAAAAATTACTCTAAAAAAACTGAAAAAAAAATATTCAGAAAAACAGTGAAAACAATTATTTAAAAAAACAAACAGGGGAGGAATTATTCTTAAAAACAGAGCACCAGCTTCTGTTTTTCCGAGTCATTTATTTATTTATTTGTTTTTGACCTCTGAACTCCAAGTAACATGTTGCAGACTCACTAATGGCAGACACTTTCCCGCATACATCCAAAGTACCTTCAACTGTATGACTCACTGACTCAGTTAAGGTAGTACATGCACCGTCATTTGTAATGCACACACTAGTATTGGTAATGTTTTATGCTTTTTTTACTATACATTATACTATTCTAATGTAAGCTAGGTTTATCATTTTATGGAGCATCCAAGTATATGAACATATCAATCGATCGGAGTGATTTTAGTGAGCTAACAGTTAGGTTTCTACGGAAGTGTATTTATTGCATGCGGGAAAGTGTCCACTATTAGTGAGTCTGCAACAAGTCACTTGGAGTTCAGAGGTAAAAATAGATAAATAAATAAATAATTAATTAAATTACTCCGAAAAACAGAAGCTGGTGCTCTTTTTTTCCAAAATACTTTTTTCCTGTTGTTTAAAAAAATATATAATTCCCCCTGTTTTTCTCATTATTTTATTCTGTTTTTCTGAATAATATTTTTTCTTGTTTTTCAGAATATTTTTTTTATGGAAGAAAAAAAAAATCTGTAAAATGGGGAAAAAAGAAAAAATACATAGTAATAAAAAAAAATATTAGTCCGACAAAAAGGACCCCCTCCAAGTGAATGCAATACGCTAGTTGGAGGTACTTTGGATGTCAGTCTAAAAAAAGTTTGCAGATTGATGTGCACGGATCGTCCAGATGATGGCAGTGCTGTTTCACTTCATGTTTGTTTCAGTATCTGCTTATCCAAACAGAATTGGAGTTGAGGCCCACAGCTGCCTCTGTGGCTCTTCTGCAGAACTTGGCCTATGTAGGGGCCCACTAAAACTTCATATGTGTCCCGTCCTTCCCAAAATACTCTACAAAGGGGAAAGCAGTGGCACAAATTGATATTTCATTTGTAACGAAAATGTTTCAATACCAGAAGCAGACAACATATTTTAAAACTTGAGTTTACATATGAGTATAGCTTTGTTTTTTAATAATTGTTTTCACTGTTTTTCTGAATATTTTTTTCCTGTTTTTTCAGAGTAATTTTTCTGAATATTTTTTACCCTTGTTTTTCGGAATATTTTTTTAATGACAGAAAAAAATATTCAGTAAAACAGGGGAAAAAATGTGCAAAACAGTAAAAAAAAAAAACACAAACAAAACAAAGGTCCCCCAAAAATTTGTCAGAAAAACAGGAGTTTTTTCCCTCCCAAGTGAATGCAATACCGTTGATCAGTCAATTGTATTTGTCATTTGAATAGGAAAAATAACACTCTTTATTACAACTGTCAAACTAAAAAAATGTGTCCTACAATGACTCCACTGAACAACAAAGCCACTAGTGGCCTTATTCAAATAAAAACACAGTGTACACCTCTCTCACTATTTGCACACGAGAGCAGATGAAGTAAAGACCTCAGTGTGTTTGCATGTCTTTAAAAGTGCTGCAAGCTGACTTCACCTCTCTTGGCCAGGCAATCTTTGTCAATGTGTGTCATTGGGGTGGTCTACAATCAAAGGGTCACCTGCTGGGCCTTCCCTGTACTTCACTCCGTTTTCATCAAGGCACTCATATTGGAAAACCGAATGTGCGACCCACCAGCCTTTTGTTTGGGGGACGGCTGCCAGGCAACAGAAACGGCCACCTCGGCAACATGAGATGGATTTACAGTATGCGCGCGAGTGGAACCCGGCATTAATCTTGTATTCTAATGATTTCACGTGCTGTAAATTATGGCAGAATTACGCCCTGTATGTGCTTGTGAAAGGGAATATAGTTAGTGCAGGCGCCGTCAGCTACACCAGTGGTCCCCAACCACCGGGCCTTGGGACATTTGGTACCGGGCCGTGGGTCATTTGGTACCGAAAGAAAAAAAATTGCGTTATTTAATTTTTTTTCAAAAATTATGTTTTATTTTGAAAAGTGGCCGGATTCTGTCTGTTACATCCGTCTCACTTGACAACTCTGTTGTTGGTGCGACGTTACGGACACCGTTAATAAAGTTGCACATGATTACACAGTAGATTTACGTTTATTATTATTATAGAGAAAATACCACAGTTTTTTTCTTGTCATTTTATTTTGTCTTTATCAGCTAAACCTTTAGATTGGGCCGTGAAAATATTGTAAGACATTAAACCGGTCCGTGATACAGAAAAGGTTGGGGACCACTGAGCTACACTATAGACTCTTCAAGCTACAACAAAACCCTTGGGGGCACTTTCGAGAGCCCATTTCTCTTTTGCAAAGAATAGAAGGACATATGCAACATGAAAAATCAATTAGTGATGTGGGGAAGAAAAGAAGGTAGTTGTGACAAATCAGTCCACTAGGTGGCACTAAAAGCAGGCATCTCAACTGTTCGTTGGAGTTTTTTTTTCAGTCGTGTGGTTTTCTTGCATTGTTTAGCTACAATATAGGGAAGACCAGGCCCGGTTAGTTGTATCATGGGTAAGTTGTCACATGGCACAACTACAAAGTAAAATATTAGTTTTCTTCGTATAAATTGTCAGGGGTTGTGTCCTGTCTGTGAAGAGAATAACACTTTGTCAGCTGAGATGAGTGCCAGTTATCTGTTTTGCACAACCCAAAGTCAAATATTTCAACTTCATTTATTTTGAAACAAGTGTCGTACAGACATGTGGACTCGCTAGAGGAGAGATTCAGCCATCAGTCACTGCTCTGTTTTAAGCTAACTTTAAACTATAGCAAGTATTAGCCAACATGGTAGATTATGGCAACTTGTTGTCTTAGTCATTTGGGGGTTTGTTGTCACATATGCAAAGAATGGGCCAATGAAAAATGCACCTCTAGTAACTAGGTTTACGTATGCCGGAATTTCCCTTCGGGTCATGAGTAGAGTGAGGAAATTAGTTTGCAAGGTTTTGTTTCATTATTTTTAATGGATTTTCCATTTGTTGATGGAACTACAGTATGTCAGGACTGGTTTACGTTTTATGATGAACCATCCATCTATGAACCAAAATAAAATGAATGAATTTAATCTAAATTTCCCAGTTTAAGGGAAGTAAAACAGGCATTTGAGGCTAAGATCTATGGCCTACATGCCAGCCGTTCCTAAGGACTTTCATTCATTTCATAACATTTTATGTTATAGTTTGCTCAATGGCCATGGTAAAATTTCAAGATCAATGATAAAAAAAATTATTTGGCCTTAAAGACAAAACAAAAAAGGAGAACAAGGGTAATTTTGTTTTATTAGTTGCAAAATCCAGTGTGACATCTCACCCCATACAGTGTGACAACCTACCTGTCGGTGGTGCAACATGTCACATGTTCACTCCCTCTATTTGTTGGCTTATAATTCTGCACTGACACTTTATAAAAGCAGGTTTCTTCAAGTTAAATTGAAAACTTTTTAAGACCATTTCCAAAAAAAAATACCCTTTTCACAGCCTTATTGGCAAAGAAAAACAACATTTGTGAATGTGTGTTAAATTATTTGTGTGCAATGTGTGCAGGATATAAGAATGCAATAACATAACAAAAACATTTAAGACCCAAAGATCAAATTCAAGACTTTTTAAGGTATTATTTTCAAATTCGTAAATTCAATGCTTTTAAAACCTTTGAAGACTCCGCGGGAACCCTGAAAAGTACAAAAAGTGAGCCCGGGTCTCCCTATAGCTACATCACTAACTAAAACATTAATAAACCACAATTTTAAATGAGAGATGCAAACAGTGAAGTCCTCATACCTCCATGCTGTTGGGAGAAAGTTTTTTGAAAGGAGTTGCTATCATCAGACAAAATCTCTGGAAGCGAAGGAAATGACCAAAATTACCCTGACATGGACGCTTGAAAACAAAATGACAGTCTTCCTGTGTCTTTTCGGGTATGGCATCTTGGGACTTTTTTCTTGGGACAGGAGATGGCCTGTGTGAGTTGTGGTGGGTTAACAAGGAGCACACATGCACCAAATCGTTTGTATTTCAATTTTTATTTCTCAGTGCAACACAACTATGGCGCCATCACACATATAAAATACACAAATGAGTTGGGGGGGCGGCAAGTGATGAGGTGGATGAATTTTGGCCGCACCATATATCATATGCTGTCGTTCAACAATCTTGGCAGGCTGGCAGTGTAGACTACAAGCTTTGAGGCTGAAAGACATTTTGTGGGGTATACTGAACTGGCATTGGTTTTGACCAAAAAGGTCACGAAAGGTCGCTTGACATGATCAGAATATCACTATGCACTTCAATGAAAATGAAATGCTCGATTCAGTGCATACTGTGTGCTGCTATGAATCTCACGAGACAGCCACGTCAGATGTTGTCCTTAAAAGGTATTTACTAATAGCCGCAATTGAGACATTTACGTGCAGCTTGTCATCTGTTACTGCAAATTGATGGGAAACTGCTGATGGGAATTAACTTGGTGTTCTGGATAGACAGACAGCAAATTCGAAAGGGATGATTTACTGTAGATGAGTTATTTTTCCATTTATTGTCAGGATCTTTATCCGATAACCAAATGATGAGTTCACAGTCTCACTAGAAAGAATGATGAGGACTGAAAATATCTAACAGAATTGATTTCACAGGACAGCAATTAATAATCCTAGACTGACTGTGAAAATAGTTTATTAAATTAGGGAGCATATTTTTCTAAAAATGTTGTGTGTCATAAATAGATCATTTATTGTGCAAATCCGTCAGTGTTTAGTTTCACGCTGCTGTCACAAATCCAAATATTGTCTTCTTGAGTCAGTCCCGCCATCTTAGTGCTGGAGCTCACTGTTAGCTGTGGAGGCTCCTCATTGGCTGCTGGGATTCACAGTAATGGCTTCAGTAGTATTGACGCTTGGCAGCACTCATCCTTCTTTTTCCTGCAATGTAAAGCTGGGGGGGCACAAAACACACCAAAAATTATGACTAAAAAGAAAATGCTTTTCTTGCTATTTCTGACCCTTGATCCCACAAACACTTGATTGAGGTTCTTTTGGATTTGTCCGCGGGACTGCCGAGGACATTTCACCCCGGGAGACCAATCATGGTGGAGTAGTGGTGAGGTGTTGTTTACTGAAAACTGGGTCCCATTTTGAATGTTAATTGTTCTGTGAAGGAGTGAAAGGAAAATGTTGTCGATGTGCACTCCACTTCTCCACTGAGGGATACTTTATCAACATTCATATACATTTTTAAACCCAGTGACAGTCATAAAATGTTTCACTGAAATGACCAAATTACTACAATAGCTAATTTGATCCATTATGTAGTTCGATGAGAGAAGTCAAACGCACAGGATATTTCCATCACATTGACAGTAACGTCATGACAAGCTCATTCATATTGCATATTCTTTCATATATATATATATATATATATATATATATATATATATATTTATATATGGGTATGAATTGCCTAGTACCTGGCGATTCAATTCGTATCACGATTCATAGGTCACGATTCGATTGGATGCCGATTAATCCCAATATGAATCTATAAATTGATTATTGCGATTAGTTTTTTTCTACTCAAATTTAGAAAATACTAATCAGTAAACTTGTACATGTACACTGTAAGATTTGTATGAAAATGTATTTATTTATCTGAAAATTCAGGCTTATAACTGAGCCACTGCATTTAACAAACAGGTTGTTGTTGTCTGTTTCATGTTTGAACAGCACTGAAATAAAATATTAAGTCTTAATGTTCCATTAATATAACATTCTTCCATGCTTAATGGGTGAATTCTAACCCTAAGTAAGACGTTTTGTTGAATATTCCCATAAAAAAAATTGATGTTTAAAAATTTGATTCGGCCGCATATCGAATCGATTCGAGAATTGCGCGCTATAATATCGCGATATACTGCCAAATCGATTTTTTCTAACACCCCTAATATATATATATATATATATATATATATATATATGGTTATAGTCAAACTGCTTTTCATCACATTTTAAAATTAAAGTAGTCCTCACAAATAAAATTACAACAATCCAATGTCATTTCACATTTCACAGAGTAAGACCACCATTTTGATGTAAGCTCGGAATTGCCTATACTTGTTGTGTCTGCGTGTATTGCTTCTGCTTATATTTAGAAAGTAGTTATTTAAAGGTTTATAATTACTGTAAAGTTGATGCTATTTTCCTGTGGCGTTTGTGTTAGCATAAAGCTAACTAAGTGTTTTGTTAAATACAATTGTTTTATGTTGAGTTTAAGAGTAAACCTCAATTAGGAGTGGCAATAAAGATCTTGAGGCAAGCATTTGGCCACTTTTTATTTATTTATTATTGTTCACTTTTTCCAAACTCCTCCATATTGTGAGGTTTGCTGCCACCAAAGCTGTTGTTCATAGCTCAATTTTTGCTTGTTTGTAACTCATTTTCAAATGTCTGATGTGATCAGGGGAGAAAAAAAGTTGTATAATAGATAACATATACTAGTTTGTGTTTTGAAATAAGGAAGTAAAAAAAGGCACATCAGACTTTTTAAGAATAGATTATTTCTTGGTATGTAGTCTGCCTTGTTTTGTTTTGGGGGTTTGAACAAAAATGACCGTAGTTGAATGTAACAGTGTAACTTGCTGGCTTGTGCTGTTCGTGCCTTGTATGGAATGTCAGTCGCAATCAGATAAAAGTGTACACCAATCGTTTTAATAGTCAAAGTAGCGTTAGCCTTCTTAGGGAGAAAAAACTGTTGGGAATACTGCCATTTCCCTCGTATTTTTCGGTTGCTAATGACAGCAAGTGTCCCCTGGTCCTGCATTCTCTTACGAAAAGTTCATCAGCTTTCCCCGACACAACATGGACACTGATGCTATCACGTCCTTCGTACATGTCTGGACAGGAAGACTGACACTCTTCTACACCGATAAGACAAAAGCAGATGGAAATAACTTGTTTTCAAAAGGGTTTTTACAACGGTTTACGACATTCTGTATTGCAGATGCCGTCAGCAACAACAGCGTTTATATGATTTCCCCTTTATGTTTCACAACAATGCTTTTAAATCACCATTCACTTTGTGGTTGTGTAGACCTTTAGTCCATTTTCATAGAGACGCGTTCAGGCGTAAAAACTGGCATATCTTGATTTTCGTGCCAGATGCCTAGTTTAACATGTTTGGGAGTTTCGCATGTCGCGCTGTGCCATGCTGGGCATTCCGGTGGGCTGAGCATTTGATGGCTGAAACTGAGAGTGGACTAAATGCAATTTGGGTGAATTATTTTTATTTTATTTTATTTTATTTTATTTTATTTTATTTTATTTTATTTTATTTTATTTTATTTTATTTTTAATTTTTTTATTTATTAATAATATTTTAATGCTGGGCATTATAATTATTATTATTATTATTATTATTATTATTATATACTTCAGACCCGCATTTTTTCTGCTGGGCATTTTATTTATTTTATCTTTTTACTCATTTTGACTCTTTTCCCACATAAGAACAACATGGATTTTTTTATTTATTATTTATTTGTTATAGTGGACGCCAGGATAGTATGGCTGAAACGTGTTGTAAACTTACCGAGCTTATATGTAACATTTTTAACATGAACGTCATGCAAATCAAATTGCGATTGTGATTGGTTCGCTAGGATCCAATCATGAAGCAGAAGTGTTGACATCATCCAAATGATGCGTTTTTATTGGTTTAGAGACGCAAATATGTCATGTCAATCAATCACCCTCCTTTGGCCGCAGCACAGCTAAGGGGGGGCGGGTTCACACAAGGACACAAATGATTGAGGTTTCAGCAGCAACGTATAAACATATGTATACTGGCATGTTGTTGTGATTTCACACATGTCCTGTTACTGCTAACCACGCCTTATTAACATAACCCACCCATTTTTCATCCGGCAGTATCTGGCCCGGGAATCAAACCTGCGTCATCTGCATGGGAGAGGGGGGTGGGGGGGAGGTGGGGGGGGGGAGCAGCATATACGCTGTTTTCTTTTTATGTCATTCTGACCCAAGATGAACTTTTCTCCTCGCCAAAGAATCTGATTCCACAACATTGGGAATTTGTTTGTTTTCTGCCAAAGTCAGGTTGCCAGTTCTCTGCATCTTCTCATAAAAACTGTCTGGATTTACATTCCTGTCTCAATATTGTAGATTTTAGCACTCAGCAAGGTTGCATTGAAAAGCAACTTATAGCTTTTTAAAACACAGAAAGTGCATGCTTTTCACCAACTTCAGATCAAACTGAGTACATTCCAACATAAGGGCATTTACAAAGTTAAATATATGATGATATGATCAAACTATGCCAATGTATCTAATATATTTAAGCAAGTGAAGTCAGGTTACGGTCATGTTCTTGGATAATGAGAGCATTTGATTCGAGCATATAATCAAGTCCAATTTATTTAGTCCTATAGGTTACAACGAGTTGTCTAAATCAAATGTAATTCATTTTGAATCATATAGCAAATGTGTGTGTTGCTCAACCTGTACAATGTGAACACAAAAGCACTTGTGTCTGTTGCATTGACTGAGGCTCACATCAGACGTGAAGTGTGGTAGAAAAAAGAACTGGACTGACTTACATTGTCTGTTTAAGTCTTTCTGGGTCACTTTACTTGAATCCAATCAGGAAATGGACTTGAGGTGAATATTTCCTTAGCCAACTTCCAATCATAATATTGGAATGCTGTTCATTTATACTTAATATCAAAATGATCCATTCCTTGACCACATTTTGAATTAATTAAAGTGAAGCATTTTTGAGCCGTGTCATTGTTTTTCATGTTTTGTCTATAATAATTTTGAGTGAACAGAACGTTATTAATCATCTGGAGCCTAGTAAATACTCACATAATCTCCAAGCTTCTTAACTCATTCACTGCCATTGACGGTTATAAACGTAAAAAAAGCATTACAATTTTTCTATTAGTTTAACTTTTTTTTCTACTTTTGTTAACAAGAGTATGAGGCCCTTGAGGTTTCCCTGACTTGTTGGAGTTTGGATGTCTCTGGGGTTGGTGAAGGTTAGTGGCCCGGTGGGTGGTGTCTGGTCGGTGCTGGGCTTCGCTTTTCTTTCTTTTCTTTGGTCCCCCTTCGGGTCTCCTGGCGGCCCCACGACTCTGGCTGGATTTTGAAGTGTTCGGTTTAGGTGAACGGTATGGGAATTCTTATTTATTTATTTTATTTTTTTCTCACGCACGCACGCACGCACACACACACACACACACACACACACACACACGCACGCACACACGCACGCACGCACACACGCACAAACACACATACAAAAAAAAAAAAAAAAAAGTAGAACAATGATGATGACATTTCAAATGATCAATACTGAGATCTCCCAAAAAGAAAAAAAAAAGAAAAAAAAAAAAAAAAGAGTATGAAAACCTATCAAAAAAAATATTGCACATTTAGAACAGATATAATATTTGTGGTTAATCGTGAGTTAACAATTAAAGTCATGCGATTAATTACAATAAAAAAACAAAAATAATCGCCTGACGCCCCTAATTTTTAATAATCATCTCGTCAGGCGATTACAATTTTTAATTGTTATTAATCACATGACTTCACTAGTTAACTCACGATTAATCGCAAATTTTATATCTGTTCTAAATGTACAATAAAGTTTTCATACTCTTGTTAACTAAAGTGGAAAAAAATAATAGAAATGGTTGAAATGAATTTTTGACGTTTATAGCCGTCAATGGCAGGTATAAATAATTTTGGACATGGAACATTTTGTCAATGTAAAAACTAATAAAATGGTTACCATTTGCAGTAAGTATTTCTTCTGTCTTGTGTCATGTGTCTTGTTCCAAATAAAAAACACAATTTGAAATGAATGATTTTAGGCTCATGTGTACATTTTGATTTTCTTAACATGACCGCATAATTATCATTATATGCATGCTGGATTGGATAAGCATTAGAGAGGCTGAGGCTTATCCAATCCATATAATCATACCAATGATTATGAAAAACGAATAAGAAACACTGAAATGCTGGTAATCCATGAACGACTACACTTGTCATTAGGATGGTGTACATGCCACAGACTGTGTGGGCTGTTGGCAATGTTGATAAGGGCTGCTGTGATATGCCTTCAAGCAACAAAGTAGCCAAGTATTAGGAGTCACCTCTTTGTGAAATGTAGCCCCTCAGCGCTTAAAGGATTGGGCTTTTTATTGGCTTGTTGTCAAGTCACAGCTGTGGATAGTTTGCTTTTGCTTTCCGCATCAGACAGAAAGCAAAGCGGTATGAATATAAGGAACGAGTATTTGAGGTTGATATTCATTCATTCGTTAAGCTCCCTTAAAATGACGTTTTCTTTTTTTATGATGCGTTTAGTGGCGTAAATCAACAGAGTAAATATTTAAAAAATTAAATATTGTAAAACTGAGTTACATAACAAAATATAGGTGGAGCAGCCAAATGTGTGTTGCCTTATATTTGAAAGACTTATGAAAAAGAATGGCCATTGAATGAATGACATGCTAAACATCTACACTATAAATCCTTGATAAGCACTTATAAATTACATAAAATAGTCAACTGTGGCTCAGTAGCTACTTCCACAATTTATTTTTGTTTTAACTCACTGATGTGGACTCACCAGAAGTTTCTATTAAGAATATAGGAGAGCCTTATCATACAATGTAAAAAATGAATGAGTTACTAAGGCAAAAACGGCATACTGTAGCTACAGTACATGTTTGAGTGTTACTGTATGATCTAATAACCCATAGCAGGTTATTATGGATTTATATAATGTTAAGGTAGTTAATAACCTATTTATAAACCCTTAATAAGCAACCTGTTGTTATAAGTGGTAGCAGCATTATTTATTCATATTGTCAACATGACTGTGTACTAAAGTTGATGAAATACTGATTCAAAACTGAACACAAACATTATTTATTAAGTTGAAATTCATTTCTATTGGCAATCCTACTTTTCGTTGATTAAAAACTCTTCTGTAGTCTGCTTGCGGCTGCACTTTGGTGTGACATTGAGACAAATGTTATGCAGTTCCAACTTGAGTATAAAACTGCCTGGTAAACAGCCTGCATGGTTAATTGGACAGAGTGTTCTGTGCATATATGATAAAGATTTATCTGATGTGTTGGGTGTTGGGCACGGTCCTTAGAGGCCCCCACGACTGGCGAAGAGCCATGCTAATATTTGCTGATATGTGCCACAAATCTCTCAATGTGTCAGCCATACAAGGGCACTAAATCCAACAGCCATAATTCACACTCCATATAATAATACAGAACACAAAAAGCTCCATTAATAATATTGTATTTTCGAATCAACTCTGGAAATGAATTACACACTTAGTAATAATAATAATAGTAATAATAACTGATACAGTTGCAGTCATTTTGTATTTAAATTAAAGTATTAAGTTCCGGCTTCATTTTGTAATGCTGAAACAGCAAACTGCTTCAGATGATTTATTTTTCTGTACTGTTCTGCTGACAGCACTGCAGAAAGCCTAATATGGAAATTTGACTTCACAGTATGCAATGCAGTGAAGTTTTAAAAGAATTATATACAGTACATGAGAGTTGTCTACTGTAAGTAATGTATTAATTGAACTAAACTTCGTTATGCCATAATAATAGTTAATAAAAAGTTCAAATCACAACTCAAAACTTAATTATAGAATTTTCCAATTAACCTTATTGTGTTTCATCTTCTTCAACTTGGAACGATTATTTTACTTTATTATATTTATCATTGTTATGCTTTGTTCATTTTCGAGTGCCCCAGAAAGACTCCTAAAAATAAATTGTATTATTGATAACAGATTTATAAAGCGTCACCCTCTTAAAATAATTGCCTAAGTCTTTTTTTGGGGGCGGGGGCTAAATCATCTCGCCATGATTTGTATTTACTAAAAAATCTGAAAAAATAACTTGGAAGGTGTCGATATATTGGATACTTTTTTTCTCCATCATTTTGTTGAGTTATAATCAAACAGCATCTTTCGCAAATAGCACAGGATTCTTTATCTGCAATAGGATGTCAAAATGTGATAAAGGTGACTTGTTCCTCTTTTGTCAATGCTAATCTGTCACGACAGCCCACTAATGCTACACGCAACTCTGTTGAGGAAGACCAGTGTTGGATGAGGACATCGGTGCAGATGTTCATCCTCCCAACATTAGCCAAATGTTTGCATGTAGAAACAAGCAATATGCAAAAATCAAGTTAGCACACATGCCAACTCTTTGGAGTAAAGTGAAGATAAAAAGTGAATAAAAGCCCACTTACAATATGGCTTCTGGTTGTGATAAGTTGTTGTTGAACTGAGCGCTGCCGTTGGACTGGAGCGGAACCGGGGAAGCCTCTTCGCTCTTGTTCCCTTGAGTGCTAGCCAAGCTACTACCAGTTGGAGTTTTTTGGAAAGAACCAGCCAGGCCCGACTCAGCCCGCCATTGAAAACAGGAGCAGCGAGTCTGCACTTCCTTATAGAATGTGTTGAGCCACAGCGTGGACAGCCACGGACAACCCAGGAGGTTCTTGAAGGCAGCGCGGAACTCCGGGCTCCGGCAGTAGATGATGGGATTGAGGCCAGAGTTGACGTATCCCAGCCAGTTTAAGAGTCTGAAGATCCTCTCCGGCGGAACGTTGCGGTCAAAAGCGTTGATGATGTTGGCGACGAAAAACGGCAGCCAGCACACCGTAAACGTCCCCATGATGATACCCAACGTTTTTAGAGCTTTGTGTTCTTTAACGAGCAATAACCGGGATGGTCTTCGCTTGACGCCCTTGCGCCCCATAGCGCTGTTTGCACCTTGACTTATGCACACCGGCTGGAGGGCCGGATTGTTCATGTCGGGCTCAACTCGCATTTGCATCGTTGAGCACTCATGCTTAAAACGCATTCTGTTTTTATCGATTAACTGCACCTGCCGTCTTGCTATTAGGAAGACCTTTGAATACACAAAGATCATTATAAAGAGAGGAATGTAAAAAGAAACTATGGATGATACGATAGCATAAGCCCGGTTGGTGACAAAGTCGCAGCAAGCCGGGTCATCGTAGCACATTCTGGCTTCATAGTCGTTGTCTGCGCGCCAGTAGCCTTTCATAATTGGCACGAAAGAGATTAAAGCGGAAACGAGCCACACCAAACAAACGATTGCCCTGGCGCGCCATTTTGACAGTAAAACCTGGTGCCGGAGCGGCCTGGTAATCGCTATGTAGCGGTCCACCGCTATCACACAGAGCGTCTCGATGCTCGCTGTCACACACAAGACGTCCACCGAAGTCCAGAAGTCGCACGAGGTTTGGTCGAGCTGCCAGTTGCCCGTCAGCACGATGGTAGCCCCCAGGGGCACCACCAGGACGCCCATGATGAGGTCGGCGCACGCCAGTGACATGATGAAGATGTTTGTCGTCGTCTGGAGCTGGGAAGTGGAAGTTACAGCGATGATGACCAGCAGGTTGCCCACCACGATGATGATGATGACGGCGACCAACACGAGGAGGATCCAGGATCCCGCAGCGGGGTGGTAGGGGGCCGTGTTGTTCCTCAAAGCAGCTGATGCGCTCAGGTTGCCGTCCATTATTTACCAGCTACACGTTTTGCACACCGACATTTTTTAAAGTCATAAATATGGTAACTGCTTGCACAAAAAAAAAGCAGATGTTCTTACATTTGTCGCCTCAGGAGGATTGTTCGGCCGCACTCAAACTTCAGCCCGGGCTTCCCATGCTCCCATAAACAAGGACCTCTTAATGGAGTCAACATGTTCTGAGCAAAAAATACATTTCCCTCAAAGCTGAAAGAATAAAAGTTCACAGAGTTGGTAAAAGTCCAAATGTTGATTGACAAAAGTCAGATCAGAACAGCCATCACAGACCGCAACTGCCATCGAGAACAGTAGCACTATGGCAAGAAGTGCATCAGCGTGAGAGCCCACCTTTTTCTTCTGCTCTCGTTCACTCCCTCCCTCGCTCTCTCCCTCTCAGCTGTCTATGATTGCATTGGCCGAGGGGAGGAGTTGAAGGGTGTGAGCGCTGTCCAGTGTGCAGAAACCAAACATGCAACTCAATCATCAAGATACACACATACTGCGTAGAAGCAACAAAACCGTGGTTTTGCATGTGCTTTAATTCTTTATTTCTTATTGTCTTGTATGAACTGGACGTCAAATATTCCACATTCCGCGTGTGAAATCGTGAACTCATGAGAGAACTTAGAGAAGGAACAAGTTAGACGAGTGTGGCAGTTCTGACTTTTTGGGGGAGGTTTTAGTATCTTAACTTGTATGTAACTAATTTCTGTCTTGTTGGGCTAAATTACAATGAATTTGAAAACAATCATTAACTTGTTTCATATGTAAGGTCAAATTTTGTCAACAGATGTTTTGTTAAAAAGTGCTGATTCACAGAGCAATGGCTAATTATAATTGGGGGGGGGGGGGGGCACGTTTCCAAATCCTACCACTATGTTAGGTTTATATAACAAGGTAGAAATTGTATTACAGAATGGAAATTCTATTGCAGAACGTAAATGCAGATTTATGTATTCAATTTACATCCATGAAATGTACTTAAATGTACACAGCACAGAAATGCGCACATACAGTACACACTTCTGGATCATTTTGAAGTGTGTCAACGTATAAAAATAAAAATAAAAATAAAAATAAAAATAAAAATAAAAATAAAAATAAAAATAAAAATAAAAATAAAAATAAAAATAAAAATAAAAATAAAAATAAAAATAAAAATAAAAATAAAAATAAAAATAAAAATAAAAATAAAATACTGTGATTAGCTGGCAACCAGTTCAGGGTGTACCCCGCCTGCTGCCCAAAGCCAACTGGGATAGGCTCCAGCACCCCCCGCAACCCTTGTGAGGACAAGCGGTTAAGAAAATGGATGGATGGATAAAATAAAATAAAATAAAATAAAATAAAATAAAATAAAATAAAATAAAATAAAATAAATTTATTAAATTTAAGTTTCTTTATTTTTCAATTGAAAACAATAAACCTCTGCATCCCTCTCGACCAATATACAGTTGGATCCACGAATATTTTTTTTTAATGATGGCCTCCTTCACTTGCAGCGAGCTCTCCTTGGACTTCATTTAGTTCACTTCAAACAGTTGACAAAGCAACTCCGGACTTTTATCTGTTTCAAATGCCTTGAAGTAACAAAGATATAGACTGCTATATGTCTATAAACCTTTAATGAATCAAATGTCCAACTACTGGTACTTTTGAGCCCCTCACAATGGAGGTTCTTAACAATAAAATGGATGTAAATTATATACGATAAAGGCCATATTTCCATAAAACCTTTTAAATTTAAGCTGAAAGTCTATTCACGTTTTTACTTTCAAATTCATAGTTTATAATGATATAGAAAGGCAAGATGGTAAAAGCCTTGGCATTGTCGAAATATTTCTGGATTTAACTGTACTTATAATTGGATTTTTTTTTTTTTTCAATCATCCAACATATCTCTAAAATGTGTACAATATTTTCCCAACTAAAGCAAATCACATGAAATGCACAACTGATTTCTGTTTACAAAGTTGCTAATGTTGCGTGTTAAACGTGGTCGCCACTCTACACTTGTTAACCTATTAAGCGTATCTGTCACATGACAGTGTCAACAGTGTGACAAGCTTTTCCACGGCCAGCCTGCGTTCAGACTCTTGACTATTAATTTAGACTGGGGAGATATTCTGTTGGGTGGTTCACTTTTATTGCAACGTGGTGACACCATTTGCAGATGTAGTAAAAGCTGGAGAAGAAAATGCCGTTTTTGAATAGTCACAAGTTACCGTGATGGGTATGCTGCATGCTACTATGGCTCGGAAAGAAATACAATAATGACCTAGATCTCTAGAGAAGTTACAGTAGTATGTGACATGTTATGATGCTACTAAATTAATAATTAAATGGGGGGGGGGGGGGGGGTTGATAAAGGATTTGTGTATGTGTGTGCGTGTGTGCATGTGAAAAAAAATCCATTGTAAAATTCTTAATTGAAATAATGTCTAGACAAAAACGAAACTGTTACTTTTCTGCAATGCCAATGCCAATCACCCACCCCAAAAAAATTGGGAACATTTGGGCATGAATAATCAATTGTTTTTACTATAGTGCATATAGCGTAAAAAATGTCTTATTTTACATTCAGCTCGATTCAGGTAAGAGCAAATGCCGTTTACTATTTGTCGGTGTAGATTGTCAATCTTTAGTTAATGCAACTGTACTCAACAATTAACTGCCACATCTAGGCAAGATAGATTGTTCTTGATAAAACGCTGTGATTATATTTTATTGTCCCACTAATTTCTGAAAACAATGCTTTTAGGACCTCACTCTGGCCGCAAACCTCACCAATGTAAAAAAAAAAAGAAAAAAAAGAGCTGTTGGTTATAATAAAAACAAAGATCATGTAGAAATGTCCACAGATACTTTAAAGTATATTTCAATTCAGCTCTTATTGAGTACACGCCACAAGACTTAATTAGCCTTAGAGGAAAAAAAGTTACATGCATCTACTGAAAGTGTTCCGTCTATTTTTTTTTACAGATTCGTGCTGCTCGCAATAGTAACGCCAGAGCTGCGTGCTCCTCGCGCTTGTCAGCCATGTGAAAGTACAAGAAAACTTGATAGCATCAATTCTATGTCTGCCTTGTTGAGTTGGAGATCTGACTTCAGGAAGAGGGTTGATTAAAATTCTGACTTCTGAGTACCTTAAACGCATCAGTAGTTGTAGCAGATGGGGGAGAGGAACATTTGTTTTACCGGAGATTTTTGCTGTGGGAAGGATCGTGGTCTTTATTAAACTGAGTGGAACGTGCCCCCCCCCCCAAAAGCCTGCCATGAAACTTGAGATATTCATCTTGCGGGAGTGCAAAGCTGCCTTAGTCACCCAGCAGCTCCTTCTTTGGTTAGCAGCACTTTAGATTGTTCTTTGTTTTCCCCCCACAAAGGCGTTGACTGTTTTCAGTCATGTTTTGATATTTGACCCCAGTATCTCAGTCAATCTTTGTGGTTTGCCCATTGACAATCAATTAATTGGCCTCCTTGGGGTGCTCACAATGCTGACAAGCAACATGTACCTACGAATACCAATAACCTCAGCAAAAGATCAATTAAATCCAGATGATCCACCGATTAGTCATTTCAGGTTGTCCGGTTCCCTTAATTCACCATAAATCTTCTACATCTCATTGAGACATATAGGTCAATTGAGTGCTTTCAGTGACTGTGTCCTAGTGCACAAAGTAAAACGCTAAAGGCAATGCACAGTCACCTCAGGGGTCAAATGCTCAAGTTAAAAGCAGAAATGACGTTGCCTGTGCGGCGCGGTTTTAATCGGGTTGTCCAATTGAGAATAATGACCCTGTATTCGATAGTAACTGTGTCCGCTCGCTGCTCACGCATATAAACGGGTTATGCCGTATGATTCAGAAACCGGAATTTGAACCCTATGAAGCCAAACATATCATATTAATAAATACAAGACATTTTGAGCTCTCTATTTGATGAGTATAATATATTTTCTCCCATTAAAACCCTGACGTATATGATCTGACACATGCATTGCACTGATATTCCATTAGAGGGCAGTATCACCCAGCCAATGGCTTTTGCAGCGATCTTGCAACATCGCCCCCCAATGGACTCTTTGCACAGCTCGGCTGAATTGAACACCACTCCTTTATTTCCTGCCTTTCATGATTGGACAAACTGATTAATCCAGGTGTGTCTGGTCATTGTCGTCGTGGTTACTGAGGTCAGACGCACCTGGATTAATCAGATTGTCCACTCATGAAAGACAGGAAATGAAGGAGTGGTATTGAGTTCAGGAAGTAGTGGATTTGTGAAAAGAGCCCATTGAGAAAGGAAAGACACCTTTCTTACTTTCTTACTTATTAATTGGAGGGAAATGTTCATTCATATTTTTGGAAATAACATGTTTGTCTGTTTATTGTTATATTTTTGACAGTTATAAATGTACAAATTTAAGGCATTGTAACTGGGTGTATCAAATATGACACACATCAAAAGTCATAAGTGTAAGTTGATTTAAAAAAAAAAAGTTTGTTCAAAAGGACCAATAAATACTCTATTTACAAGGAATCTGAATTTTCTCTCATATATTTCATGGTTCGGGCTTTATTGTCTGCATGTAAACGTAGTCATTGACAGGTTACGGAAATGTTTGCATCATTTTGACTGTCACATTTGGTGAAGTGATCATTGGGAACTGTAATCTTTCTGGGAAGGAAACCCTATTTATAGTGTGGCATGAGAATTGGCCAATTCTGCGCTGTCATTGAGCTTTAACAAGCTTATCACACTCCCCCATTCACAACATTTTGCCCTGGGAATGTTTGGTTCTTTTTCATGGAAACCTGAGAGACAATTTGTTGTATTCATCTGCCATTAAAAATACACTTCCTGATATTTATCTTCCATGGCAAAATAGGCTTTTCAATTTGCTGTAAAATTCATTTGTTCTTTGCTGAAGATCCCATGTTTGGAATAAGGCCTCACATTCATTCTGCCATCACCTGACAAAGATACAATTTTAGGGGAATTAACATTCTCACAATCATTAGCTTGAATGTCAAATACAGACAAAACTGACGATGAAAGATTGACTGTGGTTTCGTCAGGGCTTCAAATTCATTAAATCGGTTACGTTGAACATTTGGTTGGGATTCTTCAGAGCACACCCTTGTGTCTGTATATTAGATGTTTACAAATTCCTTCTGTGAGTGTTTGGAGATCTCAGAAGACAGGAAGCTGTCCATTAAAGAGTGGAAGCTGGTCAAGACTGCAAGCAAGAGGATGGCGCAACTTCAAGTGTGGATCACTGCGGGAGCTCAGACTGCGCTGATATGTGTGGCGGATGTCATCATATTTCATTCATAAATATGACAACAGCGTGCATCAACGATCAGAGTGGGAGGCGGTCTCCAAGCGTTTACTTAATCGCGGCGATCTGTGCTGGCTCCGGGGAAACTTTACATCATCCACCGCTTGCGGTTCCCAAACGTACTTTGCACGCTAAAGATTGTGTGAGCCTCTCCTAATAATAATAATAATAATATAATCCTAATACTGGACACCAATTACCACATTTTGAGTTCAATTAAATGTGTCGGACAAACATCTTCAGTCTGGAAAGTGGAAAAATACACAGTAAGAATCCGTCGTATGAACACCATTCATAATTATTATATTATTATTATTATTATTATTATATTATATTATATTACTGATGTTTCCAGAGAATTCTAAAGGAACTCAATGTTATTCGATACTATTCAAAGAGATCCTTCTGCTTCTAACATAAGAGCAGAACAGATCAACATTCCTATAAAGTACAGATTTAGACTGGATTTGCGTGTAATGAGAAAGGGTATGAATAATTTGATGAACAAAACAGCTTTTGCAACTTCCTTGATTCATTGGTAGTCAAAAGATAAGCATTCATAAATAGATTTTTTAAGTAGTTTTAACTCAAAATGTGGGAAGGCTATGAATAATCTTGCACATTGTTAGAAACATTGTCATCTTGTGACTTCATACACTTTTCATCTGAATGGAAACATATGCTGAGGCTTCCTGGGGTCTTTTTGGAGGGTTACGGACAAAACATTTAAATCACCAATAAATGTCCCACCGCACACTCTCGGGAGAACAATGTCCAGCTATTTTGGGGGCTGTTCTAAATCTTTCATTCTGAAACGCCAGAGGACTTTTATGTCTCAAGCTCCTCTTCTCAGAGAAGTGGGAAAAAAATGATGAAAGTTGTTTTGCTTTTTACCATAATTAATTTGCCTTGTCCTTTGCTTTGCATGTAATCTTGAGGGCATTGCAACAGAAAATTACAGCAATTCTCTTCCATACCAATTGTCTGACATGTTCAATCTACCCATTTTAGACAGTTTGTTCTCACTAGGCCGTTAAGGTTACAGGTGAACGGGATTCTATCCCAGCTCACTTTGAGCCAGCTTGATTGCTGGTCAAGCGCAGAGCACTTCAAACTGATGCACAATTTGGAGCAGGGCTCACCAACATGGTGCCCATGTGGCTCCCTATAGGATATGGCCTGCAGGCTTGTTAAAAAAAAAAGAAAAAAAAAAGCTTAGTAGTGATTGGCCCTTGTCACACACGGCTGCTCACACGCGGACAAACACATTGCGCCCTTCGATCTTTTGCTTGCCACTCCAGCGTGTCTGTTTCTGTTGAGAGATGAGAGGAGATGACTTACCCTAACCCAAAAACCCTAACCCTGTTCACTCCCACAATGGCACGGTTCAACTTGTGGCAAGCTACAAAAAGAGAAAGAAAAACTCCACCCATGCACACAGCTAGAATACACCAATCCGACGTTGGGAGTTGAGAAGTGTCCGGGTGTCACCACATAAATCATCGTCATAGCAGTTGGCGCAGAATCTGGGGGGCATTTTCGTCAGATTCAACATGTTGGGTCAGCGTAGGACCGTCATAACATTTGATTACTCTGATTGGCTTTTAGCAAGTGAATCAGCTCGGGGCAAGAACTAGAAATTTTACTACATTTTGTATATTATCACCCTTTGCATTTGGATATATATATATATGTGTGTCCAAACTTCAGCCATTTGCGGCCCACCATTCATTTTTCAGCTGCCCGCGACATAACAAAAAAAAAGAAGCTAAAATCGGGAGGAGGCAGAGTGTACGGAAATGAGGGTGTCAAAAAATAGGTACCGCTATTACTACAAAAACGGTTTATATATTGTTTTTTGATTGCGACTAAAATGACGAAATTTCTCTTCAAAACACGGATGAATAAAGATAATTATATTTTAGAAGGAAAAACAGATTCTTCCACTTTTTGCTCTTTGTCAAGATCCATTTTATGAAGAGATCACATTAATGACCCTCAAGTAATGGTTTTAAAAATCAGCTTACTACAGTTTGCTCTTGTTTTGGTTCTGATTAGGAGTGTGAATTGCCTAGTACCTGGCGATTCAATTCGGATCACGATTCGATTCGATGCCGATTAATTCCGATGCAAATCTATGAATTGATTACTGCGATTTGTTTTGTTTTACTCAAATTTTGAAAATACTAATCAGTAAACTTGTACATGTACACTGTAAGATTTGCATGAAAATGTATTTATTCAACTGAAAATTCAGGCTTATAACTGAGACGCTGCATTTAACAAACAGGTTGCAGTCTGTTTAATGTTTGAACAGCACTGAAATAAAATATTAAGGCTTAATGTTCCATTAATATAACATTCTTCCATGCTTAATGTGTGTATTGTAACCCTAAGTAAGACGTTTTGTTGAATATTCCCATAAAAAATTGATGTTTAAAAATCGATTCGGCCGCATATCGAGTCGATTTGAGAATTGCGCGCTGTAATATCGCGATATATTGCCGAATCGATTTTTTCTAACACCCCTAGTTCTGATTGTGGAGATCGGTTTTGGCTGGTGTTCAGTGCAGTGGTGGATCTAGTCTAGTGGGATATAAGGCTGATGGCCACCCCCAAAATCTTAAAAATTTCTCAACTATTTGCCTTATCACCTTTAACAGAACGCTATTTTGCATTTATTTAATTAACTAGAAAATAAGACATATAATTGCTTACTTGGTTAACTCATTTGCTTCCAAAAACATTCTATTTAAAATATTGCCTTCGTCCCAAAAACATATTTATACGTTTTTTAAATTTATGTTTTTTTTTTTATGCTAGAGCATTCAGAAGGCTTTGATGCAGCCTCTGACCTGAAGACGTCACTTAAAGCAATGGTAGTTGTTACGAAAAACCGCGAGCAGGTGGCAGCAGAGTATAAGAGATCAACCAGGACCATGTTGCAAAAAAGCTGTTTTCCTTAGTGTTTTCAACAGATTTGTGAATAATGATGAAACTTAGCTATATTCTAATGCTAGTTGCTGCAAAACGGAAACAGATACAAATATACTTTTTTCCTAATGAAAGAAGAGACTCTAATCTTTCTTTTGGTAGATTCCATGTTTTTATAGCAATAGAACACAACATTCTGTGAGCCCTGCAAAATCAGTCTAAATCCAGTAAAACAGTCGGGAGTGAAGGAGGTTGCTTCATTGAAAATGGATGGAAGTGAATGAGTTAACTAGCAGTTTCTTGACAACCTTAATTAATTCGCGATTGAATATGATTTTGGGATATATATACTATTATTATATACTATTATTTTCCTCATGAAAGAAGAGACTCAGAAATCAGTAAAAATCCAAGAAAACAGCCGGGAGCGAAAGGGGTTGCTTCAGTGAAAATGGCTGGGAGTGAATGAGTTAATTGTAGTGTGCTCAATACATTAAAAAAATTTAAATGACCCCTTGCATCCTTTCATTTTCTGTATGCGGCCTTCGAACGAAAAAGTTTGGACGCCCCTGGTCTAGACAGAAGATCGAGAAGATGAATTGATCACATTATGGTTCCAGAGAGAGCGGCATTGTATGACATCACCGTTAAAGTGTATGTCGTTAGAGTGATGAAAGCCAAACTATGGCAAGATGTGATTGGATACTCTAGATAGGATTGACTTTATTTATTATATTACGATATTCTGCAAAGAGCCTCAAGGTGTTGTTCGCGTGGGAGTAAATTTGGTTCAGGCCTATCCCAGCTGAAGAGCAAGGTACACCCTGGACTGGTCGCCAGTCAATCACAAGGCACATTTAGAAAACAACCATTCACACTTAAATTCACCATCAATTTTGAGTCATCGATTAACAACAGGAGAGTGTCTTTCCTGTGGGAAAAAAAACACGGCTATTTAAAATCAGTGATGTAGCGGAGGCAAAAATGTTAACCGCCGACATAATGGCGGTCCAGTGTAATAATATTTGTGTTCTCATCAGATAAGCGTTGAAGCAAAATTAAAATGTGACTTGGCTTGTCTTCAGCTCAGCTTGTGATGGTCATGTGATACTTTTATGTAGCCGGAGAGCATTTTGCTTATGATCATGCTTTGGCTCAACTAAGGGGAGAGCGGGCAGGTGCATGGCGCCGATGTCCCAGACACACTCAAAAAGATGAAGAAGGTCTGGATCAATAACTAAAGTCAGTATCAAGTTGTCGAGTCGCGGTGACGCTAATTGCCGTTATTACTCATTATTAGCGCTTGTGATCTCACTGAATGACTGAAAGCGGTGTCGTTGCAGGAGCAGCAAATGAGTGAAATCTGAAAACTGACCTGTTAAATCAAGATTGAGTGCCTGGAGTAATGGCAGCAGTCTTGTCAGTACAACAGATGAATGGGAAGGCAGAACAGCAGGCAGCTAATTGAGCATAGAAAGGCAAATACTGGACAGGCACAAGAATAGCACACGACGGGAAGCTCGACCTCGCACGGAAATTGTCAGTTGATTAGGAGCACGCACACTCACTCAATTGGAGTTTTCAACCAGTGTATTGAACACTCACAGGTCATAACATTAGGCACACCTGTATGACATTCAGTATGCGCCGCCGAAACATGATAATAGTGATCAGTTTCAGTGACACTTTAATAATAATAATTTCATTCAGATCATTCATGCTTAAAATGTCCGCTACAAATACAATCATCCTCCTATTTTCAGCAGATTTTCTACCCAGATCCACTTGCTGTCATAATCAGAGTGATAAGATGGTGACAATACATATACAGTGGATATAACGATTAATATAGTTGTTGTTGTTTGCTATGCTTAATACAGTGCTTGGAAAATGCATCATGAATTAATATGTATTATTTAGATCAGGGGTGGCCAAGTTCGGTCCTCGAGAATCACTATCCTGCCTGTTTTCCATGTTTCTCTCCACTAACACACCTGATTCATGATCACGATCGTTATCAGGCTTCTGCAAAGCGTGCTGATGAGCTGGACATTAGATTCAGCTGAACTGAAGGAGGGAGACATGGAAAACAGGCTGGATAGTGGCTCTCGAGGACCGAATTTGGCCACCCCTGATTTAGATCTATTATTAATCTGTCCCTGATTAACAGTGGTCGGTATTGCAAAGCTCTTAATATGATAATAATGATTGATGCTAATATTTAATAATTAGCATTATTGTTGAATTTACTATTTAAAAAAAATGAGTGACTGGTCAGCATATCTGCCTCACAGTCTTAAGGTTGTGGGTTCAAATGGAGCTCCAGCCTTCCTGTGTTTGTTGTAATGTTCTCTCTGTGCCTGTGTAGGATTTCTGTGGGTACTCCGGTTTCCACCCACATTCCAAAAACATGCACGGTAGGTTAATTGAAGACTTGAAGTAGTCCGTAGGTGTGAATGTATGTGTAAGTGGTTGTTGATCTATATGTGTAAAGTACAGGCTGAGTTCTTGTTTAAGATGTCCAATTATGGTTATCTACTTGCTGTCATGTTTATTTCTAGTCATGTTTAGTTCCTGTCACGTTTAGCTTCTGTTTTCCTTGTGTGTTCCCCTTGTCTTGTCATTTCCTGTTTTAGTTTGAAAGTTGACTCCTGATTGTTTCCACCTGTGTCCCCATTACCCTCATGTGTCATCCAATCAGTGCCCTCAGCCAGGTGTGTCTTGTTATGTCATTAGTGTTGGTGTATTTAGTCAGGTGTCTCCCCCCTGTCTGGGTCTGTTCATTGTGATTTGTACGTCTTTCCTCATGTCATGCTGCCTGTTATTTGTTCCCTCCCAAGTCATAGTTCAAGTTCAAGTTCAAGTTCAAGTTCATGTTCATGTTCATGTTTTGTTTTTGTTGTTGTTGTTGTTGCTGTTGTTGTAAGTCTTTCTCCACGTCATGCTGTCCTTTTTTGCCTTGTCAGGAACCATGTCATGCTGTTAGATTTGCCTAAGTTGTTTAGCCATGTTTAGATTCATGTTTTGTTAGTTCAATTTATTTTGTACTTTGAAGATAGCTTTTTTGATTAGAAATTAAAACCTTTTTTCTTGGACTACACCTCGGCCTCCTTGCTCTGCCTTCCCGCATCTGGGTCCTAAAGCCCCACCTTACTGACACTTGCATTCCTTTTGAAAAGCGCTATACAAATAAAATATATTATTATTATTATTCCTCATTTTTAAAATTCCAATGATTAAATATTGTGCTTGATTACCTTCTGATTTGAATAAATGTTTATTTATTATCTATTATAATTATCTATTAAAACTGACAGAAAATTTTAAAGTCAACCACACAAAAAATGCTTTTTTGTTTGTTTTTTAAATATTAAAAAAGAAATCACATTTTTACGTCATGTTGTCTTGTTAATTTGTTCAGCACTCTGTATTGACTTGTTTTTTTGCACATTGAGGTCATTGCACTCAAAACATTGTATTCCCTCCAAGCTTAATATTTTCCGACAACAATATGGGATCATGATATGCAAGTCGTCTCTTTTGTAGCTTGTGATGTGATGACTTGTGATAACACAACTGTGACTTTTGTACCTAAGGCAAGTTTGACCAGACATTAAAAATGACAAGATCGTGTGGTATCGTTGTGTGTCCTAATTGTTTTTAATATAACTACCCATTGGTTGTTTGCTTGGTTGTTTTTCTTGTTTTAGAAAGCAGCTCTAGATTTGATCTTCTTGTATTTGCCATGTTTGCTTTATTATATTACATGACTTGACTAATATCTTGTACTTAAGACTTGATTTCAGGATTATTATTATTTTTCCCCCTTTAACTTAACTTTATAATTGAACCCAGGGGTTTTCATGAAAAGGTTAAAAAGGCCCAATTCAGGAAAATGTCTTCAGGACAAGGTTTGGAACATCATAATTAATATAAAAATAATCATAATAATAAAATAACCAGAGAAAAATGCAACTTTATAGTATGTTTAGTAGCCTATACAGTATATTACTGCTTCTGGGTCCTTTCCGATGTCAGTCAAACAATAAATAAAAACAAAACCTAATTAATTGCACAAAATTCTGTAATTAATCCCAATGAATCACATTTCTATACCACATTTATTTGACTAAAATCTTGGAGTTAATGTAAGATCGTCAGTTAGAGAGTACATTTAGATCAATCTGTTTCTCCCTCAGGTCATTGAATCGGTGGAAGCTGGTGTCTGTGGATCTCACTCTGCTTCGTCTGTCCTTTCTACCTTTCCTCAGTTTCTCCTTTGGGCCCTTGAGGTCGCCCTGATTTGTTGGAATTTAGATGTCTCTGGGGTTGGTGAAGGACTCTGGTTAGTGGCCCGGTGGGTGGTGTCTGGTCGGTGCTGGGCTTCGCTTTTCTTTCTTTTCTTTGGTCCCTCTTCGGGTCTCCTGGCGGCCCCACGACTCTGGCTGGATTTTGAAGTGTTCAGTTTAGGTGAACGGTATGGGAATTTTTTTTTTTGCACGCACGCACACACGCACATACACGCGCACAAACACACATCCACATACAAAAAAAAAAAAAGGGAGAACAATGATGATGACATGTCAAATGATCAATACTGAGCTCTCCCAAGAAAAAAAAAAAAGAGAGAGTACATTTAGATTCAAAGATGTATCTTTTTTTTTAAAATCTTTGAATACAAGGCCTGTCTTGTAAAATACAACGGTTGAATAAAGTGCGATCAAAACAGCTTCACAGACCATCTTACTTATATTCTTTCCATAGAAACAGTTGTCAAATCTTCTTGCTGACAGGTTTAATTCTGCCCACGAGCACCACACTTCATCAAGTAAAGCGTTAAACAAAACATAACGTAAAACTAGCTGTAGGACGTGTTTGTCTATCTTTCCTACAGTGACTCCTCCAAGTTTGGCTGCACACGCGAGTAAAGTTTATCGGCCACAACAGGAAGTAAATAAAACTTTTAAACTGAGTTTTGATAGCTCTAATATATATTACATTTAATGTATGTAGTACGAATAGTATTTATTGTTCACACTGAACAGCAATGACGAATAAAAAAATGTTGCAGATGGATTAAAAAAAAAATAGCTTCTAAAACAAGGTATTACATCGACTGAACATTGAAGAATAAACTAACAAAGAAAAATGTTTCGGGTGCAACCGTTTTGTCACGCATCATTATTTCTTGACATTTTCAAGCTATTTTGGATACAAATAATTGGAACTAATATTACCAAGTAAATAGCTTAAACCGTTTTTTCTTGTTTTAAGGCACAACATTATCTGTTTACACCAGAGGTGGGCAAACTCAGTCCTCGAGGGCTGCAGGTCCTGCAGGTCTCCCTCTTCCAACACAAGCTGATTCCAATCAACAACAACAAAAATGCTGTAATTTGTTACAGCTACATTTTTTTTACTTTCTCTCATCATATTCATGATTTGGTTGAAAAAGTAATTTTCTATTTAATATAAATCAAATACAAGTATTTTCCCCGAGCCAAATAAAAAAGTGACATACAAGTTACAAATTACTTTACATCAAATGGAATTTAGTTGAAAGCATCATTTTCAATTTAATGATTTATTAAATTGAAAATGATGCTTTCAACTAAATCATGAATATAACGAGAAAAAGCTGTATGATATTACAGCATTTTTTTTTTTTTTTAGTTTAGTCAAATGGAGGAAAAAAAATTCAGTGTAGTTATCAGGCTTATGCAGAGCTTGCTGATGAGCTGATCATATATCAGCTGTGTTGGAGAAGGCAAACATCCAAAACCTGCAGGACTCCGGCCCTCGAGGACCGAGTTTGCCCACCCCTGGTTTACACAGAATTTTCTTGCTTTGATGTTGCAGCTTGCTTGCTAACTGGATTCATAAATGGATGATTGGCACGTGGGAGTATAATGTATGCAAATAGACTCTACGGCGTGTAATACTGTAATGACCAGAAAACAAATTAAATAAACTATTGAACAAGATCTAAAAATTAAAAAATTAAAAAATTAAAAAATTAAAAAATAATAAAAATACTAAATAGAGTAATTACTAGTAAAGAAATAAAGAAATGAATTTTCATGTGAGCATTTTGACTTGATATTTACACATTATTTTGGATATAAACAATCTGAACTAATACTACCACCTAAGCTGCTTAAATCCATTTATCCTTGTTTTTTTCATGTTTTAAAGAACAACATTATTTGTGTTCACTGAACTTTCTTCATTTGCAGAGCTGAACATTTCCATCTCTCGTCGCTTCCCATCGTTGATGACACCTTATAGGTTTAAACACTTAAAATGTTGCACTGGTCAAAAAAATCCAATCACCACCTTTGACTCAGATTTGGCCTACAAATACTTCTCGTAATTACTGAGACTAACATTTTACTACAACAGCAAGATGCCGTTTCAAACGGCATGAAATCGCCCCTTTAATTGATGAGGAGCAAACAGACTGTACACCAACACGAACCTTGAAAGCCTCACAGCACGTCTTTTAAAGTTCCCTCATCCTCAGAGGTCAAACTGTGGCAATCAAATCCATCTACTTGTCATGTGTCTGCAATACTCAGACATTTTCAAGGCAGGTCTTTGTATGGGTGCCCGCCATCCACAGTGAGTGGACTCAGTGCGACCTCACAAGTCATTAATTTGAGCCATTTATTTCATTGCAGGAGTCAAAGCTGTTTTTCATACAGTTCTAGTGATCAGGTGAAGGGATAAATCATTTGTAACCAGTGCATGTACCACCTCAATTAGTGCGTGGAGATCCACATGATAAACTACACAAAACAAGCACACGCCCACATTGCAAACTGAGCTGACTCCACAGACATCATTTTCCAGACATCACATGGACTTGTATTTATTCTTAATCGCTAACCTTACTGACTCAACCTTAACTCATTCACTGCCATTGACGGTTATAGACATGAAAAATTCATTTTTTTACTATTTTTGTTAGTTTAACTTTTTTTTCCCACTTTTGTTAACAAGAGTTTGAAAACCTATAAATTTTTTATTGTATTAGAACAGATATAAAAATTGGGATTAATCGTGAGTTAACTAGTGAAGCCATGCGATTAATTACGATTACAAATTTTAATCGCCTGATGCCCCTCATTTTTAATAATCTTTTCTTTAAAATCAAAACAAATTTTTTTCAATCGTCTTTTTTTTTTCTTTCAGAAAAGATTATTAAAAATTAAGGTCATCAGGCGATTAAAATTTGTAATTGTAATTAATCGCATGACTTCACTAGTTAACTCACGATTAATCACAAATTTGACATCTGTTCTAAATGTACACCAAAAAAAAAAATTCTAGGTTTTCATACTCTTGTTAACAAAAATGGTGAAAAAAATTAAATACAAATAATTTTATTGAATTTTTTACATCTATAACCGTCAATGCCAGCGAATGTTAATATGTCTGCAACTGTGATATAAGTACCGCAAAAACATATTAGCAGAGGAGATGCCAAGTTTGAATAGTCTTACGTTTCGTTTGAGTCACTGTTAATTTGTCGTCTATTTTTTATGCTTTATATGTGGCACTGCACTGTGATTCACAATTCAGGGCGAGCTGCTTATTGGCCCTATTTGTGTTATGTTAAGACTCAAATGATGTTGTTGACAAGACTCCTTATGCCACTGGCACAGAACATTAATGAGGTGCACACAATTTGACAACACTAATTCTCTGTTGAAGTGGCCCTGGCGCCATGTAGCGCAAAGTATAATTGCGAGGGGGAAAAAAACGAAAATTGTGTTGCATAATCTACAACAAAATTATGATCTGTTGAAAAAGGAATACGAATTTGAAAGTGTGCTAAAGCTCCATCCACGAGCTCTGGCTCACGGCTCCTGAGTCAATCTCAAGAGGCTGTAGAGATAAAAGGCTCATGGGGTGGGGAGATTGGGGCATCTGCCTTCCTTTGTCCTAAATTCCTGCTATGCACGCAAGTCCCTTGACGACCTCAACTGCAGACTAAGATCGACAACAAGACACACTTCCTGTGATTTTTTTGCATTCTGATGACCTGTTTACCTGCACGTTGGCAAGAATCTCAACAGGCCAGTTTATGGTCGGATTGCGGCGGAGAGACGGAAGGCAGATTTTGCAAATGTCAGAATGTGCGGGTGGAGTGGGATAAGCTTGACTGCAGCAGTCTGTGATAGCATCTCCTGCTGACTTCCTTCTGCCGCGGAACCTCGCTCACATTGCTAATGATACCGTATACAGGTTTTTAGGTAGTGAACAAGCTTTTTGCTGAAAATAGAACGACCGTTGCCTTGTGTTAGGCAGGCTTGTTGAGCCAGTTGAGCACCAGCCCCGAAATAGCAAGATATCTTATCGCTCGGGGCGGGGGAGGGGGCACAACAAACCGCATCAAGTGGAGACAAAAAAAAACAATTCTGAGACACATGCCTTGTTATTCTCAGGTTATTTGTCTTGTTAGGGTTTTTATTTTATTTTATTTTTTGGGTGCGTTAAAGTGTGCATCAGAAGACAATATTTTGTTAATGTAGAAATAAAGCCGTAAAGATTTACAAGGAAAAGCAGTGAGGTGAGCCAGTTGAATGCGCAGTGTGGTCAAGGTCATAGCGCTTATTTGAGCCAGAAGAGCACAGGTCACATTACAGCCAACTCACGTGGGACACATGCTAATGGAATTGCATGTTATTGATACATGAATTCACCTCATTCCTAGCCGCTACGTAGCATGCTAGTGGCATTGTGATCCAGGTAATGCTTGTACAGCACACCGCTTGATGCTACGTAGCTTTGTAATGGATATCATCTCTAAACATAACCTACGATAATTTTCATCATTGCTCTTATGTAAGACAAACAAGTTATGTGATGCTATTCCTTCAATTAACAATTTTTGTGTTAAAAAATATGATGCTAGTGCTACTATAAAGGTAAATTTGGAACTATAAAGTATTAACATCATTTGACAGCGATAGGGCCTAAACACTATCAGCAGCACTGACCCACATTTCCAACATTTGTTCCATGAAATTGTGTTAATTTATTCCAAACAGTCTATCCTGCCTCTTCATTCCATCGCATTTCTCATGGCTGCACAGTTTTCAGTGGTCATATTTTTGTCCAATCACATTTCAGCATGTTTTGCCTTATCCTTCGAATTAGCCCAAAGGTTTTCATAATCATTGGTGCAGGTCCATGTTGCTTATACGTATGATCAATGAGACTTATTTCAGCAAACAGATTTTGAATTCCTCCTCACTCACAAGACCAGAGTGCTGGAACCTCAATCATGCCAGCCATCCTCTGATTGGTTGGGCAGAGCAATACCGCCAAATTTGACGAGTAAAACATCTGTCTGTAGCAATCTGCACATATTAATACATTTCATAACCAGCATCTCTAGTGCATCAGGCTGATATCTGGTCTTATTTAAAGTTTTCGCGCGGTCTGTCTGTGTTGTGGTCATTTTAGAAAATAGAAACTACAAGAATAGAAAATTGTAGGTGCCCCCACTAGTCTAAACACAGTTTTCTGATTGATATTGCGTTTGTGGAATAAGAGTTAAGCGGCAAAATCCACCCGTTTTTACAACCAGATTCAGAGAACATTTAAGCCGTCATTGATCGTTAACTGAGCCCTAATCAACTGGGATGTCGTTTTCAATCAACAGCATGTGCAAAATGGCCGCCCACTGAGATGGATAAAAACGGGTGGATTTTGCTGCTTAACTCATATTAAAATAATATGTATATATATAAAATAATCAGAATACTGTGTTTAGATTAGTGGGGGTGTCTAGAATATATTATTGTAAATATTTTTGGGGGGTTGACTTCCCCTTTAAGGAAAAATGCTATATAACGATATATACATAAGTCTTTCTTTAAAATTATCCGTCATTGTTTTGGGGGGAAATGTTATGTATAAAAAATGTTAGTGAGGGGAAAAAAAGGTGGTACCGAAAATCCGGGCTAGTGCTGTTATATTGCATAATTGTATTGTATTGATGAGTTCTATAGTTGTGACGTGATAGAGGCGGTATTAGGATGTAGGTTAAGTCGGTTAAGACCCTACTGAAGGTCACTGTTTGTTGCTGTTGCAATTGTTAAATTTAAACACTTAAGTGCATTTGTGTTCTGGTTTTTCACTACAGTAGTAATGGGTGCATACTCGAGTACTTTCCAGTCCCCTTTGGTTAAAATTAAAATTAGCGCTGAGTAGCAGATCATCATTCTATTCTGTGCTGAGATTTTATCCATCGTTTCTCGTTTTTTATATATTGTCGCTGCTATGTGGAAGTCCATTTTTTTTTACGTAAAATCCCCAAAAACGTTTTTTTTTTTTAAATGGGTGGGGGGGGGGTGCTAATGGACGTAAGTGTTTTTCACATAGCAGCGACAATGTGTATGTTTGCTTCTGCTGACCTTTTTTGACCCTCACTGTCTCCTTAGGGATAATCTGGACAAAATAGTCTGCAGTTCGGTCCTTCCCACAAAAAAACATACAACCAAGAGTCGAAAGTTTATTTATTTATTAAAGTTGAGTTTATTATCCCATTCATTGTCAGGACCTTGATTAGTCAGAATGTTAAGTATGCACATTGTTAGCATGCTGTGAAAGACTCAAGTTCACATGGTGTTAACTCCACAAATATAACGGTCATTACATTTGTCTCCGTGGCATAAGGAATAAGTGCTCTTCATATGGACAGATTGAATGTACACATGTGCACCCTTGGGAAACCACTAGTCAATGTCTCTAAGTCTGAAGTAAATGTGATGGACTGCTTTTAGAACTGTTTATCTCTACACTGACCGCCCACAATAGGGACAAATCTGGAAAGAGATTATGCATGTATGGATGGTTTGGGGTTTAAATATTCTGCTACAAAAACATATTGTCCCTATCAAAGATTTAAATTAATGTACGTAATATTTCTTCATGTTCTGTTGTATTATTTTGGATGCAATGTGTTTCTATATTTTGCAACTGTTGTTGCAGCTTTGCCACCATGATGTAGTTTTAAGTATCCAAACTATTAGAAAGATCTATTTATAGATAGGTAGATCCATGCTTTCCTGACATGAATATTATTACCTTTTCACGTTTACAAATTGTGATATAGAACTTGTGTTGGTTCTTTCCTTGGTTCTCCAATTTCACACTAAAGTTGTTGTTTTTTTGTTAGTGACTGATGGAATTCTCTTATCTGGGAAAAAGATCATGGTTCCATTATGATTTTTTCGTTTCTGTGGTTGCAGTTTGTTTGGTTGTTTTCAGAATTCCCTTATCCTTGCTAACTACATTGGATGGTGGGACAGTTCAAACCAAAGGAGAGCACAATTATTGGACTCCATGGTAACTTGTGCAAGAAATAAATAGAGCCAAAAATGTTATGTTTTAATATTTTAGTGGAGTGAGTACAATATACTGCTTACTGGATTAAAGATGGTACACCTATGTGGATGTTATATGGAACAGTTTCTTTCTAAGCGTGTCATTGGGGGCAGATCCAAGACTCGCCATAAAAATGCTAATAAGCATATAGCAATAGCCTAGAACAAACAAAACTTTACTTTAAACATTTAAACAGCCTCTCCCAGGCTCTTCAGATTTTACAGCAGAGTAATTTAAACAGTTTCAACTGTTACTGTGGCAGAAAGAAAGAAAGAAAGTAGTTAAAGGCACAGGAGGGATTGCAGTCATTCATGTCAACTTGATAGTCTCTCAAGTTTACATTGATAGTTTGTAAAACTTCTCTGATTCCATAAATTGAAAGGATGTTTGGCGATGACATCATTTTTCAAAATGAATAGATGGTGCAAAAAACGTAAAATCTTTCATTCAAGAAATGGGCTCCATTTCGTGCCCAGCGCAAGTCTACGTTCAAATTGTTCGTGTCCATATCATTTTCCTCCACCTAATTAAAAAAAAAATGAATTATGACTGACAATTGTTTGTAGGCTATTGCATCTTTTTAGTGTTTCTAAAGCCATAAAAGATGGCATTTTGAATCAAAAATGATTTTGTGGAACATCCGTGATTTGTCCTTTTTTTACTCCAAAATTAAACATTTAAATGATTCGGAGGACTGCGATTGGCTGGCAACCAGTTCAGGGTGTACCTCGCCTACTGTCCGAAGCCAGCTGGGATAGGCTCCAGCGCCCCCCGCGACCCTTGTGAGGACAAGCGGTTAAGAAATTGGATGGATGGATGATTAAGAGGAATAATTCCTAATATAACTACAATACGGCCCGCAATGCAAGTACGTTTGAATTATGCCTGACCTTGGCAAAGTATGAAAGGTCACAAAAACACAGAAAATTTGTAGAACTTCTAGGCCTAGATAACTGGAATTTAAAGAACTAAATGTGACTCAAATTAAATAAGGACATTTTATAACAGTTAATGTGTTTATCGTTTATCAAGCCACAAAAATGTTACCGGTAATCGTCTATGGCCCAGAATAATTACAAGAGAATGATAGAATGATAGCATTCAAACATAAGAGAAAGTGATGGCAATTAAGGGCCCATGATCTGATAGGGCCCTAGAAATCAGAATTTACACTGCCTGGCATTACAACTGATACGATTCACGTCTTATGAATATAATTCATTTTGATTTCATCCAAAAACTAGTGATGATAGAGATCAAAGGTTCAACTAAGGCCAGGATTTTGGGGTTTTATTTCTCAACACATTACGACATGCTTCATGCTCATTCATCAGACATGCTTAATTAATAGTTTGAGTATGACTCTTATTTTCCCTGAATCGTAATTCTTCATTCACTCTTCTAAGCCATCTTTGACAATTGTATACTTCCAATGGTGTTCACTGAACAGTCGGGGAAAGGTCCTTTAATGAGCCATGCCCTCTCTCAGGTAGTCAGCTCCGAGCTCAAATTGTTTGTTTGTTTTTTTTCTGGGTAAATGGCCAAAATTCTTGTGGTAAAGCGTCCCAGAAGAGTGAATTTTTATTTTATTTTTTAATGAAAACGGGTAACAACAATTGAACAACAGTATGCATAGAGAACGTATATATTGTGCATGTATACACATTAATATACTGTATACATATAGCCTACCAAAATGTCTTTAGCGATGATTTATATGACTGCATTACAACAGAAAAGACGATCGTTGTTATTTACTCCCAACAGCAAGCCAAATAATAGAAAAATAAATTATTGTAATTGCAAATGTTTAATTTCTATGATAAGACTCCGCTTGAGAGATTTACTTTCGCTGAACAATTACACAGATGTCATCGCGTTCCCATTATGAAGACCGATTTTACATAAAAGCACTCAAGATACCTAAACACCAGCTCATATATTAACTAAAGCGGCAGAAGAGTTTGTCTACTCACTGTCATGTTTGAGAGAGAAATAATAGCAAGTCTTTGAGGGTGTGACGTTCTCCACCATAAAAATGATGCAGCTGTTAGTGTGTGGTCTGAGAACAAGGCATTTTCCTGCCAACATATTGTTTGTCCTCTCCGTGACTTGTACAGTCAGTATGTGTGCAGCCTCGCCCAGGCGCCGTGTGTAAATCCAGACACATTACATCAGATGATCAGATTCTTCTCATTCCCCATCAGATAGACCTGCTTTTCACCTTTCACCTTGTTTGCCGGCCCACGTGTTTGCTTTCCACATAAAATGAATCGTATTAGTAAATCCATCCGTTCATTGGACATCACGACATACCGCAGTCCACAAACTTATCGGTCCAAATTATGCCACTTGAAAAATATGAGGAATCTATAATTTTATGGTGATTAACAAGCAAGCCATTGATGGAGTGCAGGGAGTCGTCTTAATGCGACCAGTGAACATGCATTTATAAGGCAACAGTTGTGTTAGAGCTGCAGTCATGCTAGTGCTATTATTAGCAATCCAAGCAATAGCATCCACTGTTTTTATTAGAGAATGACAGGATATGAGTACATCGTGAGCTTGAAAATGCCAGTTTCTATATGCTACCATGACTGAACTCTCTCGCACATGCACACACACTATGATAGTGAATAGGAGTTGTGGGAATGTAGTTCAGACAAACTAGAATGATGAGTACAAGTAGAGTCATCAAAGAATCTTTCCCTTCCCTTGATCACCAAGATAGAACTTCCTGTGTAAATTTACAGTATATTATTGATTTGGGATTCCTCACAGATTTATTTTTAAGTTGTTGTTTTTTGTAAGTCTAGTTAGCATTTTCTTGTAAAGTGACACACTGACATTTCCAGCCTTGTTCTCAGGACCTTCCGCTGGCCTTCCGCTGGGACGAATGCAAAAAAAATATTGTACATTTTGGCCCAACTAAATCATACAACTAGGTGCAAATACAGTATACTTGGACAATGACAATGTTTTCATGTTTTTTTTTGTTTAATCTATACACCACAATATTGTGACATCCATTATGTGTAGCTAGAATACGTCCATTTTCCGGGGTTTGAAAGTATTTCACATAATTCTGCAAACTCCGGTTGCAATGACGTTGGGATGTTACGTAAAACGCAAATAGCAACAGAGTAAAATGATTTATAAAAATCCTTTTCAATCTAGGGGAAGTCAACCGTAAACATTTCTTGACAATAACATGTTATATGTCACCTCACTAGTCTAAACATGACATTCTGATTAATATTACATTTGTGGACTATGTAGCAAAATTCAGCTGTTTCTATCCATCTCAGGAGACGGCCATTTTGCCACTTGCTGTCGACTGAAGATGACATCACAGTTACTCAGGGACCAGGCAACGACCAATCACAGCTCACTTGTTTTCTGAAGCTGAGCTGTGAGTGATTGTTACCTGCGACCGAGCAACTGTGATGACATTTTCACTCAACAGCAAGTGTCAAAATGGCCGCCTTCTGATACTGATAAAAAACTGCTGGATTTTGCTGCTTAACTCATATCCCACTAACCAGGGCTGGACTGGCACAAAAAAAAATTGGCCCTGGCGTGCGTATTGACTTTGGCCCTCTGGCCCGGCCTGGCCAAGCCCAACTCCTGCCTAACATGTAGCTGAGCTGTGAGTGATTGTTACCTGCGACCTGAGCAACTGTGATGACATTTTCACTCAACAGCAAGTGTCAAAATGGCCGCCTTCTGATACTGATAAAAACTGCTGGATTTTGCTGCTTAACTCATATCCCACTAACCAGGGCTGGACTGGCACAAAAAAAAAATTGGCCCTGGCGTATTGACTTTGGCCCTCTGGCCCGGCGTGGCCAAGCCCAACTCCTGCCTAACATGTAGTTCTGCCACTGATGTTTATTGATGATGTTTCAGTTTGATTAATGGACTGGTCCCTCAAAATTGTGGGCCGGTCTCTTGGGGTAAATTGTAGGAAAATAATCATTAAAAAGCACTGCATCAGGCCCCAAAGATCCCGGCCAGAAAGCCAGTCCAGCCCTGCCACTAACGCAAATGAACCAAAATACTGTATTTAGACTAGTGGGGCAACATTGAACATATTATTGTCAAGACATTTTTGGGGGGTTGACTTCGCCCATAAGTAAATAATACACAAAATAATCTCTCATTTGATTGAATTAGATTTTACGAGAATGATGTTACTACAACAAAAAATACTTACTCTTAATTAAAGTGATTGTCGTAGTTGGCGAACAAATATAACTCTCATTCTGCATGTAGCGCTTCTCCCAGTCTTATCTGTAGTATTTTCACCATAGACACAAACAATAATGTGAAAACATCGGAAAAATCAATGTATTCAAGTTAGATGGCTTTAGCGAGTGGCTTCACTATTCGCTTAAGTGAGTAAGCGTCATTGTTAGTCCATTTACAGTATATATCAATCCGTGATCCTGGCACACGTCTTCTTTTGAGATAAATGCTTCCGGTGTCAGCTAGTCATTTAAAACCGAGTTAAATGCTGAAGGGAACAAACTATCGCCTCTCCCGCACGCTATTTTGAATGGACTTCCACACCCAAGAGTGACGTTGCTCGGAAAGAATACGTCACAGAAAAATAAACAAATTTGATTGCACGGTTCATTTTGAACCAGTTCAATCTGATGTAAAAATCACACTCTTCAAATGGTGGACAAAAATAGATTGTAATAAATGAGGAGTACTGCATGTAATGTACATTGAATATAATATTATGTCATATGTTGTGGTAACAATATCTGAAAATTATAATAATTTTTTCTTTTGATTTTTTTGATGATGAAATTAAGATAAAGGGGTAAGAACATAAAGTCTTCCTACTCCTTTTCAAACATGTACTGTCTATCTACGGGTAAATTGACCATTGTCTTACTTTATCTTTTGTTTTCATTTGATGTTGAGTTTTGAATGTATGTTTGCTTTAATTGTTTTTTTCCCTTTTCTTTTCTCACAAATGTACTTTTTAGGTGGGTGTGACAATAAAGTGGTACTTAAACTTTTTTTTTTAAATCCCCGTTATTTTATACTATATATTTTATACTATATATTTTATACTATACTACTTTATACTACTTTATACTATAATATATCACTAAAAAAAATACATTTAATTAATAAGCTGCATTATGAACACTGGCTTCGACAAAACCACAAACAAACCGTGGCACTTGGTCTCATCAATATGCATGTTTATGTAAGTTGGAAGGAAAACGGAACACCCGAGAAAACCCAGAGCACAGATATGAACCCACGACCTCTGACCCGTGAAGAGGATGTGCTACCCAGTCAGTCACCGCATTTAACATGGATTCAAATCTACTTTGTTCTGTCTGGACAACCACAGTGGCAGTTTTGAACTTCTCAATATATATATTTTGTAGTCAGTCTAATTATGCAGGTTTATACACACATTCACATTAATGATGGAAAAAGTTTAAAAAAAATTATTTATGTTGGTCTCATGTTTTGATATTGGAAAAAAGATATTTGAACTGGGGTGTCTATCACTGAAATAACACTATTACAAAAATAGCCATTTAATCACAATAATATGGGTAAGACGCCCTCTACCTGTCAAATTTGACATGTGGATTGAACACTACCTGCTTTCAACCTGCAACCAAAATGTAATTGAACTACACATCACATTCAGTAATAGCATACAAAATGTTTCACAAAGTTATCAGTGAATTTAGCAATGTGAACTGTATATTGTTATTATTATCATTATTATTATTATTATTAATGCTACAGTGTGTAAGCAGCATTGGCGCAGCAGTTTTTACGGTCAACATTTTATTTACTGATTGCATTTATGTAAATCCGGCATATGATTTAATAGACACATTTTAGTAATTTACACTTCAAATTGGTTTATGCAGCCTTCTTATTAAGATGAATACAACCATGATGGCCGTGGCTAATTTGCATCAAATGTAATTATATAAAGTCAAGGGAGTCACAGAAAGATTTGTTTTTTGTTTTTGATTTTTACAATTAATGACAATCTTATGAAACTGTAACTACATTCAGATGTCTTGACAATGTAGCCTTTGTTTTATATTCTTAAGATCCGTTTTGGCTCTTAAACCACAGTGGACATTTTCTTATTCAGTTTTGATATATGATCATTTTACCCACTGCAAAATTTAATCTGAAATGTTAGTCGAATCTCCAAGATGAAATAAAGATAAATAATAATTTAAGGTGTGCATTACATGGGTTACCGTAATTCATGAGGCACAGCGTTGACCTTTGACCTTCTAACCATAAAACAAGGTTTGAGCAAACCTCTGGAGAGAGGCTGAAAGAAATGATTGGAGCTTACGTCACATTAATGGATCTGATCTCACCATAAAGTTGTTATCAGCCATGACATACTGGCACACTGCCACTGTAGTACCAAAAAGCCGTTTCTTCTCTCGCTCTAATTGGTATGATTACAGGACACATTAGGCCGTCTTGAGTATATTGGCAAATAGTAGAATGGGAAAACAATATAAGTGTTGTTGTCAGTGACACAGTACTGGACTACTTCACACAGTCAGCAACTTAAATTGGGCAATTTGTATTTCCAGACTGGAAAAGTACCATTAATAATGGAATGATAGGCAATATATTTTTTTTTTTTCTTAAGACTCAAGTGCAAGTCATATTCCCTAAATGTAATGAAAACAAAAGAGCTAGGTTTGAATCCTGGTTCAAACTTTTTTTTCCCTGCAGGGTTGCATGTTCAGTTATTCTGTAATTTGATTTCTTATTTTAGCTCGAAAAACGTTTGGAAAAGTATTTCAGAACAAGGGCCAAAACCTCAAAGCCAGGAAACATTGCTGATGCGTATAACAAGCTGCTTTAATGTTTGTTTCCATTCACACCATCTAACCGTACCTCTTATCACACTGACTGGCCATTTGTCTTCTGTTTGTCAACCCTTTTCCTTCAGCCACGCAGAAAGATGTTGACAGAGCCTCCGGTTAGAGAAACCTCAATCTGCAGATGTACAATGAATGTTAGGTCGGTGGGCATCTAATATAGCAACGTTCAAAGCACTTTATAATATGGTTAGAGTGACATGAAAAAAATAATGAATCTAAATGTGAGTGAGAGGTGCAGGCAGAAAAATCACATTGGCATAATTTTTACCAGGGGTCAGCAATCTTTACTGTCAAAAGAACCATTTTAGGCCAAATAAATATCCCAAAATTAGTCTGGAGCTGCAAAACATTTGAACATTGTGATGAACAAAAACAGTGTGTTAGTGTTAGTCTAATGTACTGAAAGACCAAAAGCCAATAAATAACAGAAAAATATGCAGCATCCAATACTTTGAGATTCATTTTCTTCTATCTTATGTCTTCCCCTTTTCTTTTCTTTTTGTAGGGGTTGTAATTTTTCAGACTTTTCAGCCTTTCTGTCAAATTTCTGACATTTTGGCAATGTTATGGAAATATGATGGTAATTTTCTGCCTCTCTCTCTCTTTTTGGACGTTTTATAGCTATTTTGGATGTTTATTCTGCCTTTTTTGCTACAAATTTTCTGACATTTTGGGCAATTTTCTGGACATTTTATGGTAATTTTCAGGATTGCTTCTTTGGTATTTGGACATCTTATGGTTACGTTTTGAACGTAGTCTTTTATGGCTTTTTATGCAGTTCTCTGACATTTTTGGCAATTACATGAAAATTTTATGCTAATTCTCTGTTTTCTTCTTCCTTTTTGGACAATTTAAGGCATACAAAAAAAAAAACGTTTTCATCTACCTTTCGTCTCACTTTTTCTGACAACTTAGAAATTTGGACTCTGACATTTTTTTAATATATATTTTTTTATTTAATCTTAAACAGACAGGTTTTTTTTTTAAATAGAGCTGTATCTACACCATATAGTGCCCAAAGAGCTTTACAAAGTCTCACATTCACACACAAGTGGTCAGCTGCTGCCATGCAAGGCGCTGCTAGGTCCACTGGGAGCAAATTGGGGTTCAGTGTCTTGCTCACGGACACTTCAACATGGTTAAAAAAGGTGAAGATCAAACCCACAACCTCGCGCATGTGAGACGACCACTCTACCACTGAGACATGCCCCCCCCCATCAATTCAATTAAAGAATATTTTATCTAAAATGAATAAATACGTACAATTTTGTATTAATTTCTCCCATTTTTTAAAGATCCACAGGGAGCCACAAGAGAGAGACTAAAGATAAGGAGCCAAATGTGGCTCGAGAGACACATGGTTGCAGACACCTGATCTATAAAAATAACAGGTGCAAAATGAACTTGTAAAAGTGCAAGAGGCAGTAACAATTCAGATATGGAAAAGAAGAGAAAGCATATATACAGTGCAACAATTAATGCTAAAAGAGTTAGCCGAAATTGGGGAATTAAATGCAAGTAAAAACAACTTTCACGTTACTCTAATGAGAATGATGCTAGTTTAGCTAACTAGCATCATAATCATAGTACAGTAAGTACAATATCAGAAATGTCATGTGATTAGCTTCTGTTTAAAAGAGTGAAAATGTGCCAGTTGTGTAAAATTTTCTTTAAGCGCACGCGTGTAAAACTCATGTTGGGCCATTTGCTTTAAAAATAAAATAAAAAATTCAGCAACTCAGCACTGGTCTGTTTCTATTTCTTCTTAACTATGTGCCTTTATTCATATTCCAAAGATAATATACATGAAGAGGGTTTTTTTTCAGAAGCAGATAAAAATAATAATAATAATCTTGCCATGCATTCCATTCTATAGAGACTTGTTGTATCTTTTGTTGAACTTGTTCAGACTGAGCTAATGAAGTGTTTTAACAGGATAAATTTGATCGGTGGAAAAATAGCAGGTCTGGGTAAATACCTTTTACTGAGAATAATTCAAATGACTCCATATCATTTTTGGAAACATCTCCTTATATTACCATATAAAGGCAAACATTTGATGTTTTTATAGTAGTGAGGCCCATAACATATTTTCTTACCAAAGATATCGTATATATTTTACTTTGTGGCAACAGTTTGGGGAGGAACTCTTTTCTGCTCCAGCATGACTGTGCCATGTGTACAAAGCAAAGCCTAAATGCTGCTTTGATAGTTTGGCGTGGAAGAATTTGGAAGTCTTGACTGACAACAGTTTGGTTTCACTTTCAGTTTCTTTCTCACTTTCCAGCAACATTGATTAGCGGTTGCCATAGCCTAAATAAGTCCCATCAGATATTACCACCACCCGTTGAAGGCAGGTGAACAATTTGTCAGCATGTCAACATCCCATGATGGTGAACAATGAGAAGATTGATCCACAAACTGCTGGTGCTTCATCCGATGCAGATGGAGCAGCTGCCTGTTATGTCACACCTATGAGAGGTGACACGTCCTCACACGCACACACCTATTTGTTGCGATAACGTAGCAGGTGAACGCACAAATAGGTCACAATCAGAGTGCAGATTTCATTTCTCAGGTTCTGTGTGATATTTTTGTCTAAATCGTCAATGTCTAAATCGGCAGATTGTGTAGAGCTGCCAAAAATTCTAACGGGTTCTTACGTGGCCCAAAATTTCATGAAGACAGGCTTAGCTTTTACTGCTTTTATTCTATTTCATCACCTTAACAATAAGAACTTCAGATTATGTGGTATATTGAGGAAATACATCAAAAGTGATATGAAAAGAAAATTAACCTTTTTTTGGCAACAGGCAAGCCATGAGGCATTACAAAAAGCTTGCACGCATCACGGCCAAACTTCAGATCCAAAAGCAAAATCTGCTCTCAATTTTGTGCACCGAAAACATTACCAACAGGAAGACCCATCATTGTGACAGCTCCTAGCCAATCCCTTCATCCATCCCCAAGTTAAGGTTTACAGACCCCAACTGGAAGTGAGGGCTCACATCTCGCCAATATGACGATGGCTTTTATCGCATGCCACAAATGGAAAGCTAAATGACTCTGTAAAAGTATCTTCTTTGGGTTTCTAGAAGATGCAAAACATTACCAAATAAGGACTGCATTAAAAGAGTGATGCATACGACAAATATTATAGGTGTTAACATAGAGCGAAATTTGTTCCTATTCATCTTCATTTTGTCTCAGCGAAACAGGCAAACTTGAAAACAACACAAGTTCAGTCGTGAGTTGCCTTTGTTAATTGTCAGTTCTGTTTAGAAGACCATGAATCAATGAAATGATTATTTACAAACAAAGAAGACTCCAGAGCAAATGGCATGACTAAAAGCAAAGTACTAAGTCAAAACTTGACAATTTTATGATTGTGTGAGCAAACGGGGGAAAAAGACAAATGTATTTTCCCATAGGAGGGGTTTGAGAAATGTCTGTGGGTGTTTAATTTATGCGGGTAGAATACCACGCAGACCCACAAATATTGTTGAATATCAAAGTAACAGTGAGCTTTGGATTGAACTTTGCTGATAACCGTACTGTGACTCCACTCTGTTAATAGAAACAATCGGGAGAGGGAATTCATAATAGTGACTTTCTTGACCCTGACTTCCCATATCATGTGTTGTACATAATTGTATGAATGATTTTATTCCTTGGGGACCACACAAAATGAGAACCATGTGTTTACCTTTTGTTAATGTTTCAACACAGAGTGTATTTTATAGTATGTATGAAAGTACTGTACTGTATTGTCATTTATCACTAGAGCACTAACAGCATTGTAGCTTAATGGCACAAATATTTAAGCAAAATTGTCCCCACATGTTTAAAGTTGAGAGTTTACATCACTGTGAATGTCTTAGCTAAGCTTTACCAGAAAATTTGTGAATAAAGAAGATGAGAATCGTCTTTTTTTTCTTTTTGGCATGTACAGGAAATTTGACTTCTGCATTTTGATCCATCACAGTGAAAACACACTTTTAGCGGCACTGACTTGAGCAGGAGGATGCTTAGGCGGCCAGGCAGCAGTTCGGCGTGTCTTGCTCAAAGACACCACAGCCGTGTGTCTGGTGGTGGTCTTGATCCAGGGTCCCCCACGATGGCAGGTAAACATCTGAGACACGGCTGCCCCTAATAATGTTGTTTCAGACCTTCGAGAAAAACAGACAATTTAGATGAGCTAGCAAAAAAAAAAAATCACCATTTAAATATCTTCCAGTTACAAAACACCTATAGATTGACTAAACATTCGAATACAACAGAGCCATAATGAAAAGGGGAGATTACAAATGTGAGACCTATGCCGAAAATTTTAATAAAAACGATACAGGATGGATGGATGGATGAAACTTTCAAAGTTGGCTTTAAAATTGGGTAAACAGTGACCTCAAGAGGGATAGTTATCACATTACACAGCAGCTGAACCAATACAATGTAAAGCTAAATTACAGCCTAATAATATTGCATTTCCCAAATTAGGTATGAAAAACCACACACACAAAATTGAATATTATTATCCTTATTCCTTTTTTCTTTTCTTTTTTTTTATCGGCTTGTGGTGAATGTCAACGTCATTGTTTTATTTTGAAGTGGATGGTCTAACTGTAGTTCCGGGTCCAGCTGAAGACGCTGGACGATTGGAGCTTGGTTCCGTGTTATGTTGTGTGCTCAGTTTGCAATTCTCATGTTCCATGGAGAAACATTTGGATGCTGGTTTTAGGATTAATGGGTAGAGGGGGAGTCGGTTGATTTTGTATTGCTACAGTATATCGTCACTGGTTTACACCTAAATAAAAAGTTATGAGTTCTTAATTGTGAGTTATTCCTAAATTTTCAAATACTTGCATTTGAACCACAAGTTTTAAAATGCTTGAATTTGCAGGAGCGGAACTTCAAATGGAAAGATGCTGTGCCTGTTAATGCCACCGTGCCACCGATTTACAAAAGATGTTCAATAACAAATAACAGGTGTTGTGAACTGGAAGGAGCTGTTGGCGGAGTATAGAATGATGTACAGTACTTCAGCATCTGCCAACACCTCAGCTGCCGTAAAATTTATAGATACTGTGGCTATAAGGGAAATGGACAGTTTTATTATGTGTAAACAAACCTTAATAAATTGAAAGGAAATTTGACATTGTTTTCCTCTCTGTTCAGTCAACAGTTCTAATTTTACAGCAACACCTTAGTTTTATTAAAAAACTAAGGCCTATTATTCTTAATAGTTCACGTGGTGAGCGTTAGTGAGCAATAAGCATTACTCTTTCTTTTTTTTTTTAAGTTAAAAAAAATACCGTATATGATATGTGCAGGGGATGTGTTGTCATTTGGACCTAGGCTGTTATATTTTTTCGTCAACAAGTGTGAATTTGAGAAAATGGTACTATTTCGGAAATAGTGCGATTTTATAATAATAATAATGTCATTTTTGAATCTTACAATAATAATCAAAATATTTTTTTTAGTTTTGTTTTTAAAGAATGTCCGATTGAATGTCAACACTTGGACATGGTGCAGTTCCAATTCAGTAACTGGACACTTTATGGCAGCTCATACACAAGTCTATTTGACTCTGGGTTCAAATTATTTTCCCACTTTGGATATTTTTAATGAAGACTCAACATACAGTATCTTTACAGACAAGTTTACTTCTTAAGGAACAGTATTACAACACTCACTGTAGTTACACCCTGAGAACAGCAAGACAACCAAACATTTATTAGCATGCAAAAAGGCATTGCAAAATAAAACTTTTGCATTTGTTATTAAAAAAAAAACAACAACTATTAATTCCCATCTTAAGCAGACACCTACTATATGCAATGTCTCAGCACCAGGCATTGATGTTCTTCCTTGTGGGAAACATTTTAAGACATCCCTTCACTGGCTCCCTGAACATTTTATTGTTTAGATGTTTTCAAAAGTATAAATATTGGAACTAATTTGGTCCGATAAATACATAAATCCCAAACTGCCCACACTAAACAAATATAATTATCTTTATACACTCAAGAAATTTGCACACATAGGAAATATAGGTTTATATTGCTAATATGTGTTAAGAGTTTTTGTTTTTACATAGTTAGGGATAATTTGTAACAATTACAACAAATTACAGTGCGAGAGGCACACTAAACCGAAAGAAATGAAGAATAACCAATACATCATTCAAAAGTGCTTTATTTATATGGGCTTCAGAAAGGTTGAAATGTGAAAACAGAAAGTTGCCTATAAATTGATAGTTTATTTAAATAAGGATTTTTAAAAATCCTCTTGACTTGTCACACACACAAGAGTATGTGACCCAGAGGAGTCCATCAGCAACGTATGAGAAATCCATTACGTAAATGAAAATAAAATAATTCACATCAGTGGTGTGTGTGCTGCCCTCTAAAGGCAATTGGAGGGAATGCGGGGAGCCTGTTGGGTCCCGCGTAAGGAGAGCCAGCTTGACTTGTGCGAAAGGTGGAACTGCCTGGACTAGCCAGCCAATCGCACATCGTATCATCAAGCTTTTACTCACATTCACTCACACTTTTGGGCAATTTAGTCATCATTAAGATGCATAACTCTGTAGTAATTTGGCTTTTTTTTCTTCTCTCTCTTTCGCTCTCAAAAATCTATACTTTTAGGGGGCAGCAGGGTGGACGACTGGTCAGCTTTTCCGCCCCTCACAGTTTAGAGGTCGCATGTTTGATTCCGGGCTCTGGCCTTCTTGTGTGTTCTCCCCGTGCCTGCGTGGCTTTTCTCCGGGTACTCCGGTTTCCTCCCACATTCCAAAAACATGCATGGTAAGTTAATGTAACACTCCAAGTTGAACCCAGGTGTGATTGTGACCGTCTACTGTCCGAAGCATTTTTGCCAACTTTCTGGCATGTTACCAAACTAGTGACGGAATCATTATCAGTTTATGTTTCTGCATTTTTTTTTTTTTACACAATCAATCTGAAAACATGTCCTTTTGTTGAATAAAGCGATGGAAAAAAAATAAATTAAAAAAACTGAGATTAATCAATTATTAAATTTAGTTGCAGCCTTTCATTCAAAGTTCTGAACAATTTCTAACTCTACTTACAGTTCATTCTGATGAATAAGAGCAATCAATCTAAGTGACAGTAGCTTTGGGTTTGAGTAACACCTAAGGAGGCTACATTAACTTTTTATTTCAAATATGTTTTATTAACAGTAACAGAACTCATTAAAATGAACTTCTTTTAATCCTCATAGGCTTTTTGCACCTTCAACTTGAAATGTGCCAATATCTTCTTCAGGTCCTGCATGGTCTTTTCATCCTCCTCAAGTACCTTGGCGTGGCATTGCTGCCCGTGGCTCATGAGGTCCTGCAGACAATTCTGTGGCACAGCAGCAACATACACTTAAGACTCTCATGGCCGCTTCCGAGGTGTGCTGAAAGGATAAAGCGTGGACAAGAATGCGAGAGGGTTACCTCTGTAACGGTCAGGTGGGCTGCTGCTCTGGTGAACACGCTCGTGAGGTTGTTGGCGACCATTCGTCTCTTCTCGTTGGTCTCCAGCAGCACCAAGTGGTACCTCAATGACACAAGTGTTAATTTAAAGGGACGATTATGGACTTTTGAATTTCTTGTATACAAATACAGTAGTTGGGTCTCTGGAGTGCCTCCCCACACATTATGTGTAAAATTAAGATGCACTTCCAGAATAAAATACATAGTAGTTTTTTTTTAATTCAATTGTTAAAATAAAACTTTCTTCTAGACTAAACTTCATTCCAGTGACATTATGACTTTTTATACAATACATCTTTGTTCTTGTAAAGATGATGACTGTATTTTAAAAACTACAACTCTCCTCTCATAACTTAGGGTTAGGTTAACTTTCTTACTGTGGAAAAAATATTTTTCAGAATATCTCTAATTTTGTCCTCAAAATTAAACAATTGTCAATTCCTATGACATTTAGTAAAGTGTTAGTAACCTTTATCTGCCCTTAGGATTACGAAAAATTTTGAGAACTACTGAATTCAACAATACAAATGCTGTTAGGTCATATTAAAATATTAGTACCCAAAAGGACCAAACAATATTGGTACACCTTGCACAATGCACTAAGAGAGAAATTCCACCTTCACAAAGATTAGTATCGGTATTTTCCACCGCACTAGCCACTTACTGTTGCTGTAGTACATTACGCTGCTGCACAGCTTCCTCGGAACCGCAGTTGATCTTCTCCTCCAGAAGATTGCGATTGGTCTCCACCGTCTCCACCTCCTTTGCCCACTCATTTTCCTCTCGCTCCGCCTCCTGCACACGCACACACCGTATAGATCAGAGATGCTTATTACTGCATGTCTGCTCGAGGTGGCAGGTGTAATTCATACCTTCCGACTGGCTTCCCAGCGCTCATCCCCCTTGCGGATTTGATCCCTCAGCTGCTTCAGGTCGTTTTCCTTGTCGAGGATGTTGGACTTCACCTAATGTAGGAACGAAGCAGTTATCACCCTCAACACATGTATTGTAGTAGGAGTTGCAGTTCCATTGATAGAATTACATTTGACTGAGAAATAACATTTGTTGATAAATAAATAAAGTTAAGTTGACACCTTCAACAATTAAATTGCCTAGATTCATCCTTTACAGATTACATGACCTGGATCTCTGATGATCTACACAGACAATCAACATACCAATACAGGATCAGCTGAAAATCATGTGACCGGTTCAGGGGAGATCACTATGTGTGTACGCGTGTGTGTACCCCGACAAAAAGCGTTATACAGTTTTTGTCACCTGTTCACAAGACTCCACCAAGCTGAACTTGCCGTTGGACAGCCGACTGCGCTCCTCTTCGACATTGTTGATCAGCTTTCTCAAAAGATTCTACAATGCGACACACAAAGGGGTTCAGCGCACAGAATAAGGAATGAAACAGAAAAAAAACAAGACACGCTTAGGACCGCCCCCTCATTGAATAACATTTCATGACCGATTTGATGCTGACAGCGTCTGCAGCATGAAATAAATAAATATGAGAGCAGAGCGTTTTTATTGATTAGCATTTAATTCTATTTATACATTGATTTTTAGAATCTCTCGTTTATTTTTGCATTTATTTTTACCTTACTTATTCATGTATATTTCCGTTTTTATTCCCATGTATATTTATTTGTTGTGTTTAATTTTTTAATTATATTTTTATATTCGTTTTTATTTTCACTTATTTATTTTTATATTTTGGTAGTTTTGGTACTCCAAAGGGTTGGCATAACATTACATTATGAGTATCATAAAATGGCTGAATCGGCGTAGCTCTGGGATGGACTAGAAGAGTGCATATTGAAAGTGAGCCTTGTACAATAGAGCTACTTCTCTTATGATTGGACAGATGTGCGTCAGGCAGTTTTCTTTATACTTCTTGTACGAACTAAACGAATAGTCGTGAAATTCAGCAGCGGACAGACAAATTACACATAATTCACAAAGTTGATACATTCCCATTCCCTTAACGAGTCAACACTTCCAGAGATACTGTAACTGTATACAAATAAACAAACATTCCGGATCTCATCAAGATGAAAACTTTAAATTGATGTTGATGGTAATCAACAGATTTCATAACAATGCCTTAGCGCATTCACATCTTTTAATCGCAATATTTTTTTTTTAATTAAAATAAAGAACTTAAGGGCTATATAACTAAACTTGACTTAATGCAAATAACTAATACAATTGAAGTTGAACTCTTGCTAAAACTGAACCACAAACTAACCGATCACTCTCTTTTTCCAGATTAGGTAACCAATGCTTTTTCCCGTTGGTTTGTCAATCATCATAGCGCAAGTTGAACAATTGATTGAAAATGATATTGCGGTAATTTCCATACCACTTTTTGTCGTATGATCCATCATTCGTTACATGTTTATTTGTCAAAATCAATCTCAATAACTTGAACCTGGAAGCAACTCTTCTCTCAACAAAACAATGGACTCCACAGAAATTGAAGAATCTTGCTAGAGTCCCCTGAAGGCGCACATTGACGCTTCTGCTCTCAATCTTTATTCTGTGGTTCAGAGCAAAAGTAAAATAGGCCAAAGTATCACATGGGCGCAAATTCATTGAGTACCTCTGTCTGTGGCTTGAGGTAGACGTTCCCAGGTCCGCATTCAAAAGGCCTGAGTTCAAAGTCAAGGCCACCGGCATTCTCCGCAGACATCGGTATCAGCTTCAGCTTGCGGGCCAACTTGTGGTACTCGTTAAGCTTCATCTCTGCCTGGAATGTTTATGGGAAAGGCCAGTGAGGTCATACCTCTGACAAATAAAACAACCCGCCTAGCTAGCGCCTATGAACAGAGATAGTTAGTAACCTTTATACCTAATGTCTGTCATCATTAATGGGAATACCTTTTCTTTGGCTTTGGCCAGCGCGATCTGTTCACTCCACTTGTGCTGCTCAGCTTGTTCCAGAGACTTGCTATGACTGGCGATGGCCTGCTGAAGCTCTCGCTTCTCTTGGTTAATCCTCTGTACATCAGCCGGTGTGTACTTTTGGTTTTGCAGGACCTTTTGCAGCTCGGCCTGCTCGAGTTTCAGAGACTCCTGAGTGCTGACTGCAGAAGAGAACAACAAAATGAAGAGTACAATTAAATGTTCATTTATTCACTCGTTGATAAATGACTAATTCACTAACACCAGCGCTAATGGCCACACACTGTTTGAGCATCGCAAATAATGTCTATAGAAAGCTGGTATAAACTTGACACTATCTGTGGAAGCCTGAACATGGCAGCAGTGACTGTAGCATGGAGAAGACAGCGTAATATTATTTAGTTTTTACTGTACTTTGCACAGCTACATATCGGTTGTGGCATTTATTAGTATTCCAAAAATGTTTTTGTATACCTGTAGAATAGATACAAAGTCAACCCCAGCATACTCACCATTTGGAACCCACGCACTCATGTATTTATGTTTTTTTTTTCAATTTTGAAAATGATTTTTTATGCCTGTTTTTCATGGAAAATTTATATTAAATGTTTAACAGCGCTTTTTTTTTTTAAGAACTCTTTGGGTGAGAAAAAGAATGCTGCTTGTTTACCCGCATGGTTCAACTCATCATCCAGCTCCAAGCATTCTTTCTCTCGCTGTGCTTGGAAAGCATCCAGATTGACGTGATAGTCACGCAGCTTCTGTAGGTCCGACTGCAGCCTCATATGCTCCATTCTCTTGACCTTGAGACGGTCCTGTCGGGCAAGAGAGAGGTGTTTGCTGGTCAATGGAAATCAATGGAAAATGAACTTACTGTCACTATTGCTTCCGATCATACGCTTGATGCCAAACACCGCACATGAAATCAAAACTTTTTTTTTCTCCCTCTCCATGAAATCAAAACTTAGCGCACAGCACAGTCACAAAATGTCTTATTTCTGTTCGATAAGGACCTTATGGTTTTCCTTCTCCAATCGTTCAACCTCTTCCAACAGCATCATTTGCTTCTGCTCCAGAGCATCCACAAGCTCTTCCTCATAATTGTACAACTTCTCTGTGAAAGCACAAACACAAGCGAATGCATAGGCACATGAATGAAGACAACATCCCACCACACAAAACACACAAACAGAAGACACACCAACACAAAAGCAGTAAAATGTCAACATTATTACATCTTATTTCTCAAAGATACATATAATCCAACTACTTTAAACAGAGCTTACTCAATTCGGAGATGAAGGCCTCGTCGTCAGCCTCATAGGTGTCCTCGCCCTGCATGAACTTTTTGTATGTGGTTGCTGTGTAGTCCATGAAAAGCTGCAGACGGAAGAACATTTTGGATGAAATAAGCACGCCTGCACAGTGTAGATGTTAGCAGGCTGTTAATTAGTTCACCTCCTTGGATCTTTGCACACATACAGCTCTTGTAGTGTATCAAATTATCCAGGGAGCAGCATAACCAAGTCAAGGTCAACTGGTCAGCATATCTGCCTCACAGCTCTGAGGTTCAGGATTGCGATCTCAGCCCCTGCCTTCTTGTATGGACTCCCCCCATGCTTGTGTGGGTTTTGCAAATGTACTCTAGTTTTGGCTTCCTCCGTTAGGCTGTTAGACTTAAATCAGGGGAGCCAGCTTCGTTCTTTAATCTGGCCCACCAAGCATTTCCATTTCCATGAGTCCTGCACAATACATCCCAAATTATTGTGCAAATGATTTAGATTTTTCTAAATAGTTGATGCAAATGACAGCATGTTTTTGTCATCAAAGCTCTCAATGATATTTTTTTTGAAAAATAAAAAAAACTTACCCTAAGGTGGTTGGTGTCTTTAAAGTGATTTTGTAGTACAATGTAGTATTCATCATGTGAGGTATTGTATCGAGACTATTTACTAGGGAAAATATGTACCTGCTTAAGATCATGTTGGCAGCATTTAAAAAGGTTGTCACAAAGAAATGGCTCAATCCGGGATCTCATACACTAGATGAGTGGATCAAAATCATGGGCACGATATATGACGTGGAGCTATTAACGCACAGATTAAGGTTGGAATAATACTTATGCCACGGAAAATTGATGAAATGGGTATTGTTCTCAGGGAAGCAACGAGGGAAGGACTATTGGACTGCATCATTGAACTGACTGATTTGGTTGAACATACACGACCAGTGATTCCAGTGCTCCTGGTGCCAATTCTTCAAACTCAAATAAACTATTTCAATCAAGAATATCTGAACAGGTCATTTTAACATAGGACCCCTATTTGACAGCATGCCATTTGTTGGTGTGCAATTCTTGCATCCACTGAACTTGTACATTTTTTAAGAGTTTCTGCTTGAATTTCCTTGCAGAATATCAGAATCACAAACAGGGATCGGCTGGCAACCAGTGAAGGGTGCATGCAGCCTTTTCCCTAAATCAGCAAGGATAGGCTCCAGCTCAACCACAATCCTACAGTAATGAGGACATGAGCTATCAAAAACGACTGGTTGGATGAATTCTCTAGTCAATGTAAATCAAAGTACCTTGTTGTACTCTACACTGTCATCAATGTTGTCGCCGTCTTCAGAGAAGTCCCTGAAGAGCAGATCCTGCTGGCTCAGGTTTGTGTGGATCTGGTGACACAACAGAGCAGAAATGTCATCTCAAATTCCAATTACTCAAGAAACGTTTGTTTTTAATTCAATAGGGATGCCATTCACCTTGACATTGTCAATTAACCACATAAGGGCACCCAATGCCTGAGGCCACGTGTGAGGAGCACCCACGGAATACATGGAGCACTTGGACAGAACAAACGGATATCTGCATCATAAACAGAGAGCAACAGCAGAAGAGAGGACAGATTTAACAAAGTCTGATATCATTTGAAATTTAAACAAGCATGTTTTTCCTAAACTTAACACTTTCCAGGTGTCAAATTGTCAAAATACTAAAAATAAACAAATAATGGTCAGGTGTTATCTTGTATGTCACAATCCGTCAAAAATCAGAACACAGGGTTTCCCCCAGTGCTTTATTTATAGGCCTGCCCGGCCGCCATGATCACCTTCCCGTAGCACTACATGACTATCGGCAGTGAGGGCGCAGTGATTCAGACCTCGAAGCGTTGAGGTCTTGGGGACAGAATTGATGGGTGCAGTCCCTCAGTACACGCCCTGGCATATTTTCTCCAGGCACAAAGGCTTCCTCTCAAATTCCAAATTCACGAACGATAGGTTTATTAAAGGGTTAAAATTGTACATTGGTGTGAATATGAGTGAGTGTGAATGCTTGTTTTCCCATGTGCTTTCGTGGACTGACTAGCAAACAGTCAAGGGTGTACGCCAGGGATGAACAGTTTAGGCAAATAGTTTAGGCAAAAGCAAATAGGATACTTAGTAACCTGAGTGACTTGAGGAGAGCTGGAACCTCCTCCTCCACTTTGGAGCTTGGCATTTCAAAAATGGGGTCCATTTGACGATAGATGAAGTCAAAGATCTTGACAAACTCCTTGGTGGACGGTGACTGGAGGCTCTTCGGTGCTACGTTGTAGCCACGCTCTGTCAGGAACTGAATCAAAAAGCAAATATCATATATTAAAGATACCATGCCACACTTCTTTTTTAAATAATCGGTTTAAATTGGAAACGCCCAAGATGCCCCTTTTCAAGGACATCAAGGTGAAATGGCAAACAAGGTGGGAGAACTGATTGCTGGGTTCTGTTTACATTGATGTTCCGCCATTGTTTGAAGTTCCACTAATCTAGAGGACAATGGAAACAAACAGTTCCAAGGTGCCTTAACCTTTCTGTGACATTTTGTCAAACTACTCCAAAGATCAAGAAGTATTTTTTATCCTCTGTTTGACTCAAAAATGTTGCCTGTTTTGAGTCAGCTATCTAGCCTTGTGAAAGCCCACCATCCTTCTACTGCAGGGCCAATGTCAAGCTCAGCTATTGTTACCATGACCATCTATGGGCAGAGCCCCCCACCAGAAAAGTATGTGCAAACTACCAAACACACCAATGCCTTCATTAGGACGTGTATTTCATTTTCATTCATGGAGGCGATTGGCTGGCAACCAGTTCAGGGTGTACCCCGCCTACTGCCCAAAGGCAGCTGGGATAGGTTTCAGCACCCCCGCGACCTTTGAGAGGAATAAGAGGTCACGAAAATGGATGGATGGAGGCAGAAAAAGGATATTTTGATCATTCTGAAGGTTGCACAATTAGGAAGTTGATTAAAATAATGGGGAAGATATGCATGCCTACAATTGAGAATCAAATCTGTGCATGTGGCGCATACAGTGGACACATTGTCACACCCAAACATACCTCATGCAGCTGTCTGATGCACTGCTGAACGTAAGCCTTGTCATGCAGGGCCCGTGGATCTTTGATTTTCTCAGCTCCTCCAAAGCCATAAACGGAGCTGCTACGTGGCATACTGGCTCCACTTGCACTGCGCTCAACAACAACAAAAATGTATACAATATGTACTGTATTGTATACAAGGTGCCCCAAATGTCAATACATAGACTACTAACTAGGCCTGCGTGATATTGGGAAAATGGATGACAAAAAAAGAAGAAATTTAAAAAAAATAATAATAATAATTTTATCCTGCTATATTATAATGTGGAAAAAATACATCATAACGTGCATGTGATGTGAATACCAGCACACATTTCGATTAGCTCAAAAGATCCAAACTAATTTTTTATTGCGGGCTAAATTTATGATCGCCTCATTACTACATACACAAATTGATGAGTAACAAATTAAGTCAGAAGCCAGTAAAAAAAAAAAAAAAGTTCAAATATTACTCAATTTTAAAAGGAAGACTGTTAAAAAAAAAATCTTGCAATATCTCAACATTATTAAAAATTAAAACAATTGGCAATTTGATTTTTCAGCAAGGAACATGAAGTAGTAATGCACACCATAATTTCCCTTTGCGGGCCACATAATGTGATGTGGCAGGCCAAATCTGGCCTCAGGGCCTTAACTTTGACACCTGTGGTTTATAGCATTTCCATTGTTCACATACCGTCGTTGACCAAAGAAGCTCGTCTGCCGCTCAGATGCCTGCAACAGCGGTTTGGATGTGCTGAGCTTTCTCATTGAAGGCGTTTCACTGTCAATGAAAACAAAGCTGTTCAATTGAGATTTACATTTGTTTCTTTTCATTTTTTTTAAAGAATGCTAAATTCCTCAAATCAACTCGCAACACAACATGACAAGCAAAATCACAATATGTTGATGGTAGCAGAGAACTACAATTTAAATGACAAAACAAAAAAACTAGGGTCGATATGGTTTAATGGTAAATCACAATAAAATGTTGTATTACTGTTTCAAATAGTCAATGACAGTCAAATAGTGGATTAAGTCATTTCTCCCATGTTCACAGCAACAGATAAAGATGAAGACACAAACCGTAGTAGAAGATAACAGAAGTCGAGACTCAAACACTCAAGATGTCAGAGGCGTTGCAGTTTAACGGCTCATTTAATGATGGTAAAATTTTAAACATTAAAAATGTTAATTTATTATGAATCATGTTTATACTCATGTTTTGAAGAAAGCACACGTTTTCACTTTATTTGTAATTGTTTTTGTGGAAGTTGATGCAAGTTTAATGCTGGTGAAACAAAAAATATTAATTAAGGAGCACCATTAAGGACATGCTGTCAAGCCTTACAACTATGCTTTTTTTTTTTTTTTTACAAAAAGAAAGAAAGAAAAATGAAATAGAACCAACCTGCGGGGAGTTGTGTACACAGCGCTCATCCTGTTGGAGTCTTGCACCCGCATAGGCCGCTCAGACTGCCTGCCCGTGACTCTGCTCTTTCTTCCTCTGTTTCCAAAAGTCACAAATACATATAAAAGAACATGTTGAATATGTTTAAGTATATTATACACGACAAATACACAACAGAAAAATGTATACATATTATAATCTGAATATTTATAAACTACTTGTCACAATTGTGGGACTCAACAAAGTACACAAACTTTAAATTATTACCATACATTTAATTAAGCCTTCAAGAATCTTTAACGCGAGTACAGTATTAATTTTTCTGATGACTTCTTACTTTTACTCCATACACTTGTATAGTCAAGTAATGCGTATTATTACAATTGTCAACATCCCGATGATGACGTCACATTGTCAGCTATAACCCTATTGAAAGAATTATTTTTTGTTTGTTTTTGTTGTCAATTTAAAATAATCATTTGTGGTGAATATGTTGTGTCTTCTGACATTGTGTTAAAAAAAGGTTTGTTTGTTGTGTTTGTATTATTGTTAATGTTTTGTGTTCTGTAAAGCGCGTTAATTGAGTCTGATGCAGCTGTTTGAACGCGCTAAAAATGGCAAATCCATCCTAATCTGGCCAATCTGAGCCGTTCACGGAAAAATAACGCTAGAGCTGCTGGTCACGGCAAGATAACCACTGCGTACGAAGTGGATATTTTGCGGTGACTGGCAACTTGTCATTCGGGGCTATTTTGCCGTACTAGCTCGAGACATACCAGGCGTTCACTTCGGACGGAAGCGCGAGATCCCAAATTTGAATCTCGATTAGTGTTTTTTCTTAAACTACACTTTCTTGACAGCAGCATCTGTCCAATTACAAAGGTTACAGTACTTTTGTCACCGCTGTCTGTCAGTTTACGCTATCTTAATTCAACGAAAGCTATAAAGTACAAGTGAAGCCATTAGATGCGACGACTTCTCTTTGATTGGCAATATCGAAAAGACAGGGTAAAAAAAAAAACATTAGCCGTAAGCAAATGGGTAGGAGAATGTAAGTAGGAATTTAAAGTTAAACATGATACATACCGCTCCATTTTGTTACTCTTTACCAAGTAGATGAAATAAACGGAGGCGTATAAAGGAAAACACAAAAACCGCCAAAGGTTCAAAATGGTAGCACTGTGACGTAATTGCTCTACGGCGAGTCGTCTAGGTCTAAAAACGTGACGTGTCCTAATAAGCGACGTGCGCATTGCGTTTGCGCATGCGTGAAAAAACGAGGCTACCAACTAACCGTCATTTAAATGGCGGAGATTAGAGTGGTGACAGTCTTTGGTTTATGGTTTTATTGAACAGATAAACATAAAGAAAACACATTACAAGTCTAAAATATAAATAGCGTAACTGTACACCTTAAAACTTGCAAGTCAACCCCCGAAGTCAGAAAACCTCATGTTATGCATGTTTAAAATACATCAAAAAACAAAAAACAGCAACTTTCCAGCGGTTGAAATGTTAGAAATCAGAGCTCATTCCATTGGACCCAATTCGTTTTTAATGACCGTATGGTAGTTTATAGCCTACCCACAATTCACCATACCGATACATATAATGCACCGTGCAGTCGAGATGCGCACTTTGCTTATTACAGCGCGTTCTCGTTTTAATAGCGACCAATCAAACATAAGTTTGTTTGTTTGTTTGTTTGTATGTATGTTTTTGTTTTAATTAAATTAACAAATGAAGCTTAGAGGCTTACAGAAAATTGAAACATACAATTTAGCAGTACAAAAACAAAACAACAATGAAAACCAACAACATACACACATCATGATGTACTGGGATCAAACGAAAAGCCATGTTATTATAAAGCTACCATGTCCTTTTAGAATAACAGAATCCTCAATAAAAAGAAGTTCCTTCAGAAAAACAAGCAAGGTTGGCTTGTTAGTATCTCCAAATTTGCATTTATGTATGAAAAACTTTGCCCTAATAATCAAGTCATTGATTGTAAACTGTTTTACCTTATTGTCCAGTATTACTCCAAATTATACATCTGTGTAAGTTAAAGACACAGTACCCAAATCATTAGAAACAGCCCATATACAGAAGCTGTCCATTTTTTTTCTTTTTTCTGTTTCTATGTTACTGGTACAAAAAGCACATTTGTTGTCCTCAATATTAAATTTAGAATGCAAAAATTCCTTGCCGGGATAAATATTGATATTTTTAAATTGCACTTCTTCAGCTTTGGGTGGAATGGGGGAACCTAATATTATTACATAGGCATCTAATTAGTATTGGTCATTTTTTCCATTAAATTCCGTCTTCTATTAGTTAAAGGGAAACATTCGTTAGTTAATATTCTTCAAATAAATTTGTTATTAGATTATTTTGTCTACAAAGAGACAGGTTTGGACAGATTAAGACCACATACAAGGGACAATATGCGATTATAGCAGCGAACCTTTTAGAATATATATTAGAGCTTGTGGATTAGCATTAATAGCATCAGATAATTGTTGGACTGAGCAAGAATTTTTGTATTGTTGCTGAAAATCATCATAGCGAAGTAAATTCACTCTTTCATCCATTAAGTGCAACTGACCATATGCCATGATTGTCCCAGTTTTTGAAATAGAATGATTTGTTTTCTTATAAGAATATATCTGTTGTTCCACAATGGAGCATTATGGGGTGTAAAATTATGATTGTATATTCATTTCCAGTATTGTAGGACTTGTTCATGAAATTTGGACAGTTTTATGGACAATTTAGATAAATCAAAATCAAATTTTAAAAGGAATTGGATGCCACCTATTGCAGAGAATATTTTAGAGGAAAAGTTGAACCACACTTTATCATGGCCAATAAAATGTTGTCACCATCTTAATACTAGAGCACCGTTCATTAGATCAAAATCAATAGCGTTAAGACCACCTTCCTCTAAAGATTTTACAACATTGTTTTTCTTTATGTAATGATGTCTATTTTTCCAGATGAAATTGAAATTATTTTGATTGACTTGTGTAAAAACATTCTGTGGAACTTTAAGGGAGTATGCAGGGTAAATAATCCTTGAGAGTCCCTCCATTTTAGACAGCAGCAGTCTACCAGATATGGACATGTCCCTCTGCAACCATATATTAAAAATAGTAATACCTTTGCTCTTCTTCACCATATTATCAAAAATATTTTTTAACTAGATTGTCTGGATGTTTTGAAATAGTAATTCCTAAATATTTAATTTGTTTTATTGTTTTTTACAGGTAGGCTATACCATACAGTGAAATTTGGGGGTGGTCATGAATGGTCATTAATTCACACTTATCAAAGGCTAGAGGCTTTGGGAAGTGGCTGATTACTTGAAGAACTATAGGAATTTGCGCCTCATGTTTAAGAAACAGGGCGGTATCATTTGCAAGTTGACTTATAGCTAGCGAATAACCCAAAATATTTCCTTTTAGAATGTCTTCACAATTTGTAATCATAATACTGAGAATTTCGGCGAACAGCAAGGGTGATACCGGACATCCTTGATGAATGCCTCTTATTTATTTATTTATCACAAATAACAATACACAAACTCATGCTGGGAAACACCTGTTACAAACAAAAAAGGAAAAATACATATATAAAAAAGAGGAACAGCCAGGCATTTTCACATCTCCACAAGTCAACCATACAGCTTCACATATCAAAAACACAAACACCTGGAGACCTCTTCACAAACCATCTGATAGTTCGTACTCAAGTCCTTCAAGATTGACAAAGAAACAAAGTGTGACTGCAATTCAACTTTAAACAAAACAATGGATGACTTTTTATTTTGCCATTTACGTTTAGGAATATGGTATTTATTTACCCATAATTATTATTATATTGCAAAGTCTCGTTCTTTTGATTGGTACATTAGTCAAACCACAAAGAATTTGGTCCAAATTTAGTTTTGGTACTTTGTCCAATTTAATTTGCATCTATAATGTTATATTATTACAAAATTCCTTTACAAGAAGAAAAATAAATGATAATTTTTTTTCTCCTCTCGATCGCAAAAACTGCACCATTTTACTCCACATCAAACCCAAACCGTTTTTTTAACATAGCTGCAACTGGATAATAACCATGTAAAATTTTGAATTCAAAAGTTCACATCATCCTTTGTAAGTTTACTTTCCCTGTTATGAATTTTAACACTTGCATCAAAACCATAAAATCGATTCATTTTGAAATGTTTATTGACACATTTGTTATTACACTTCTTATCTTTAAGGGAAATGTGCTTTAATTGAATGTTTGGCAGCACGATTTGTCTTCTACCGTAAAATATGTAATTTTTAATCATGTTTGTTAATGCCACAGGAACCGCTTTACAAACTTTAATATACTCTCTTTTAGAGCTTCTTATGTTAAATTTTCTCTCCAACCCTTCCAAACTTAAAAATTGACCATCTTCTTCTAATATATCAATCACAAAGATAATATTTTCTCATACCATTCTTGTAAAAACAGTCTACCTATTAGATGTAATTACTCTGTTGTTCCGTAAGGTGAAGCCATGTGTTGAAAAATTATGGGTAAATACCATCTTCCAAAAATATAATACCTGTTTATGATACTCAGATAATACACTGGCAGTGTAAATATTTCAAAATCACATTGTAAAAGAAATTCAAAACCCCCTATTTTGTCAAAAATACTCTTTGGAATGAGAAACCACAAAGAATGTGGTTTGTCTAGAAACGCTTTAATACAGTTAATTCTAAAAACTCCAATCATAGATTCAAAATCTATTGTTTTTAAACCACCTTTGTCATAATTATATATTATTGTATTAGTCTTTTGATATTGTGTGGAGGGACATAAAGTGAATAACATGGGTATACTAATTTTGGAATGCCTTCTGATTTTGATAATAAATTCCTACCCAAAATGGTAGTTAACCAGTGATTCAAATTCTTAGTAATTTTTTTAATTTTTTCCTTTATATTTTTATTCCCGTGGCTTTACATCTCTCGTAATGTCTATGCCCAAATATTTTATTTCAGTCTTCACCAGAATGAAATCTAAGATGGTGTCCAAACAATCAGAGAGTGGTAATAATTCCCATTTTTTAGGATTAAGTCGAAGGGTTGAATGCCTGAAAAAACTTAAGAGATAAAATTTAAGGTCTTTTGGAGCATTGCTTTATTTTGTGGTTTAAAATATTACAGTGTCATCAGCTAACTGACTGATTTTAAATTATTTATTATAAACTTTAAAGTCCTCTCCAACTCTACCTCTGTACATCGAAACGTAGGGAACCGCCGCCTATGCCGTGGCATAAGCGGAAGTGACGTAACTGATGCCGCGGCATTCAGGGCTGGGACAAAGGGGTCGGAAATCATCGCTGACATTATTGACCAATCACAGTGAGAGAAATTACGTTGACTCTTTCAGCCAGCTCCTGTTTGTAGCTCCGTTAGCTTTGTTAATAAGTTATTTGATAAAGCTCGCCGGACTTATATAGCTTGACAGCTCAAGGAGGCACAATGTTTGCTGGCGATACAGAAAGGAGAGAAGTGAATTATTTCAGCTGATGTCATATTTAGAATAGCGTATTACGGGCATGTGTGATAACTTGATAAGCCGCTTTGGGACGGAGCTACCTGGCTGCCCCGGCTATGCAGCTGTCAGCGCACCTAGCTGGTTAGCTTAGCCGCATAGGTGCGCTAACGAACGTTCCTCCGGGCTAATAAGACTCAGTACAGTCATCCGGCAGTTGCTTCTTTTAGTTCAGAGTAGAGCGGTATTCGCTTATTGACACAAAAACACTGCTCAAGACGAGGTTTGGTCCTGCCCTCTTCGGACCATGCGTTAGCTAGGAAAGGTTTCCTTGTCCCTTTGGTTACTTTGATGTCCAGTTCGTTGGAGAGCTTTCAGCTAGCCGCTGTCATTCAGTCAAAGCCAGCCACCTCATTAGCTACTAGTTCTACCTTTGACCGATTGCTCAAAACTAACGGCAGACTTGCTTTTGGTGCTTTTATACACTTGGATATCGGAATTGTCGCTTTGGATAACACCTGGTCGGAATGAAGAAATTTTTTGACTCACGCCGGGAGCTGGTGAGCTCGGGGCCTGGTCCGGGAGCCGGCGGAGGAGGCGCCGGTTCCAGCGGCGGAGGCAGCTTCATCGGTCGGGTGTTTACGCTTGGAAGACATCAAGTGACCATCGAAGAAATCGTGGCTGAAGGTGAATGGACGTGATTTCTTTTGTGTTCAGATGCGCTCATTTAAATCACATTGAAATCGTTTAGCACCTCGAGGTATTTGATTGAATTGCCAAACGGGTTTAAAGAGGGATTCATTTGCTAATCCACAGCATTTTATGTTCACAGTGAAATGTTTAATTCGTGATATTTGTATTTATTGATTGATTGATTTATTGGGGGGGGGGGGGGGGGCAATGGTATATGAAAGGGAAACTTATTGAGTTGATCAACATTTTTAGAACTGGTTTTGCATATACATAACCGTCTTTTAGTACTCAAAATAAGATAAAAGTTAATGGTACACTTAATTTCCTGGTTTCACATTTTACCTAAAGGCTGGGAGTAACTTGGTACAAAGGCATTATAAAGTCAATGACGTGCTGAGTCATAATTGTAAGCATAAACATTGGGCTCTTCGTTTTCGTGCTTGCACAATCATGCACGCGGTTTTGCTGCAGGGTGGTTTAAAGTTGATTGTGACATTCATTTCTAAAGATAATTCCCTGGTGTTTTACTACAGTTAAACAGGGTTGGTGTTTTATGTTATCCCCAATGAGAGGCAACCTTGTCTTGACCAAGAGGGCTTGTTACTGAATAATAGATTTGAAAGGACTGATTAATTTATGTTCTGGCAGTACTCCAGCTGTCTGGTCACTTTATGAATGGTTTGGTCATCTGGCCACAAACCGCAGTAAAAGATCAACCAGAGTAATTTTATGAAAACTACATAGTTGCTACAATTCACTTTGATGCAATTAATGGAAAATTGAAGGACAGGAAATTAACCAGTTTCAAGTTTTTAGTACTTTTGTTAATAGATCATATTTCCTGTCCTTGATTTATTGCTAGTAATGTGACACTCAAAGCTGTTAAAAGGCCTGTTTATACACATACCAGTAGTTTAAGTGTTCTGCTTTTAGCTTTATAGACTATTTGAGCAGTAAGCATACAAAGATCATGCAGAGAGACTTGCTTGCTTTACACTTTGAACTAGTAGTAGTCTGTTTTTTTTAATCTCTTTGGACACACATGCCATGTGTCGCTTTTACTTTCTTGTGATGGTGTGCAGAACACAAGGCTCCAATGATTCACTCCCTCATCAGTGAAGCAAAATCATTTCCAAACTTCAGTTGACAGGACAATGCCCCTTGTATCTTGTTTCATCGTCAGTTTTCGTCACTGTGTAACCTTGCGGTAAAATAGTTGTAAAGATGTGGAACATTCTAAAACATTGTCCATTAGCGAGATGATGAGCGGGACCAAATTGTGTGCTTTTCACAGCTATACCCAAAGGGTGCATTTTCATTTTGTGAGCATTTTGTTTTGGGTGTATGGCACTGTATGCATAAGCCAGTGGAGAATAATCCTGGCAGTCGGTTACGTCATTGGGCAGTGGCTATTTGTAGCTGTACTTACAGTTATTCTTTTGGCACTGTCTCCTGAGAGAGTTGACCACAGCGAAATGGTGCTCAAGAAGCCTGCTAATCCTTCTAATTTCTTAGAGCCATCTCAGATTAGACAACAGCTCTTAAAATGTCTGAACTCTCAGGGCACGCACACGCGCACGCAAGATGTGGATTTTGGGCCTCATACACATTGATAATGAATTATCAGATATTATTTCCCAGATTGCCATTCCCCCTTTTTTTGACAGAATTACATGACAAGACATGACAATTTACTGACCAAAATGATACATTTTCAGTACTGTGATGATATTGCAAAAAAACACTCCATTTACAGCAATCAATTCTTCACAGATCAATTAATCACATAATTGGTTATTATATTGCAAATTGTGTCATCACTTTCACAATTCATTGTTTTGTATTGTGTCACTGCAAAGAGTACACTCATATCACTGCAATTGCGCCCGTTTCATGACTATGAAAGTTAGTAAATTTCTAGAGATCATGTTGATGGTAAAGCTCAAACACGCATCCTGTTATTTTAACATTTCCGATGCTGACTCAATGAAAATAATAACATAATAGTCACAAACACAACACCACTCACATTATTTTATCTCAGTTGATATGTTGAATTTGTCTCACTGCTGATTGCTTATATACTACTCGACCTAATTTTTTAATTGGCTGGGCAGGTGAATATAAGCACTGTAATAGCTCTTAGTCCTTATTATCAGTCAAAGTATTTCATATCTTATTACAAATTAAATACATCCAATCAAAAACACTTCGGTATGTATTGTAATATGGTCCAAATGTGCTGTGATCTATAGTGAAATGTTGGTCTCACATCGTTCCATCTCTTTGCAGGAGGTTTTGCCATTGTGTTTTTGGTGCGAACGAATCAGGGTCAACGGTGTGCTCTAAAGCGGATGTATGTTAACAATGAGGATGATCTACAAATCTGCAAACTGGAGATACAGATTATGGTGAGTAAAAAAAAGTTGTAGCAGAAAGTCAAGACTGTGGCCATTTCACAATGAAACACAGTCCTGTACTCTTTCAATTGAGAGTGCATAAACCAAGAAGTTAGAACGTACGGAGTACCTCGATGTTCTTGTCTGCTGTCTTAAAACAAGGATGCAATGGTTGGATACTTGTGAAGATTTGGCTGGAGAAATATTAGATGCATTTTGTGCTATCGTGGAAATAGGTCAGTCAGGATGCAGCCGCATTCTCATGTACGTTCTAAGGAAGCCTGTACTTGGAGAGTTCATGAGACCATTGTGTTTTTCATATTGAAAAACGGCCTGTATTTTTCTTTTGACTCTTCAAGAACTCACAGTATAACAGTGTTTGAACTTTTCACCAACTGTGCCTTGTCTCTTTGGGTACAAATGGCCAGATGAACATCACAGCAGTTTAGACAAAGCACGTTGGAGAGCAGCAAACTTAATAAGTGGTACTGTGTTTTGTAAATTCTTGTCAGCAAGTTATATTATCAGTTTGACATTCAAGCAGAATTAATGTCATTTCCAAAGCAGACTCCTCAAATGTTACAAAGTTGCAGCCACACCCTGTTTGTCATGAATGGCTATGACAGCGTGTGCTACTCTATTTCCAGCATTTTTACAGATAAGACACACAAACGTTGGCATGATATTTTTTCTGAATGTCTTAACGGTAACGATTTCCCTGTCTGTGTTTATTGACACAGCGGGACCTTGTGGGCCACAAAAACATAGTTGGCTTCCTGGATTCCAGCATAGCTGCAGTTGGAGCTGGTGATGTGTGGGAGGTCCTCATCTTAATGGACTTCTGTCGAGGTGAATTTATCTACCATGATCTTTTTCTGTATGATCCAACCTCAGCTTGAAGTACAGCTGATGTTTCAGAATACGTCATATTTATGCTTTAGGTGGACAGGTGGTCAACCTGATGAACCAGCGCTTACAGACCGGCTTCACTGAGGCAGAGGTGTTGCAAATCTTTTGTGATACGTGTGAGGCTGTTGCTTGTCTGCACCAGTGCAAGACTCCAATCATTCATAGGGACCTCAAGGCAAGTTACGAGATTCAAATTTATTTTTTGGGGGCATTTTTGTGTAATTAATAGCAATGGATTTAATTGATTTTGTTCTCCCTTTGTAGGTGGAAAATATTCTCCTGCATGACCAGGGTCATTATGTGCTGTGTGACTTTGGAAGTGCTACAAACCACTTCCAAAACCCACAGACAGAGGGTGTGCCTGTCATTGAGGAAGAAATAAAAAAGTTGGTTTTCTATGCTTTTCGACTCTACGCTTGTTGTCATTTTTTTAGATGCATGACGAAAATTATATATGTGGCTCTTTCCACCAGGTACACCACTTTATCATACCGCGCTCCAGAGATGGTCAACCTCTATGGTGGGAAAGTCATCACAACAAAGGCAGATATATGGGTGAGGTCTTTGGATGACATAATTACAAAAGTAAACTGAGCTACATTAACTTGTGTTCTTGCAAATGTGTGTGCAGGCTATGGGATGTCTTCTCTATAAACTATGCTACTTCACGCTTCCATTTGGGGAGAGCCAAGTTGCTATCTGTGATGGCAGTTTCACTATTCCAGACAATTCACGCTACTCGCACGATATGCACTGTCTCATCAGTAAGCAGCATTCGTCTTACTTCTTCATTTACTAGTTCAAAGACTGTATAGTGTTGCCGGTCGGCTTTGTTTAAATTTAGGCATTCAATACATTATAACATGTATTTAGTTTATGTATAACACATATAATTAGTTTATGAAATAGTCTGTGATCATCAGCAAAAGCCTAAAAAATCCATGTTGTATCAAAGTGATACATGTTCAGGTCAAACTGAAAGTCCCATTCCTTAAAAATGTTTGTGTGCAGTTTCTCTCCAAGTATGAAATAGAATACTAAAAGCTGAAGATCTCCTGTGTGGATTTTTCAGGATATATACTGGAACCCGACCCCGACAAGCGGCCAGACATCTATCAAGTATCTCACTTTGCCTTTAAACTGAATCGACAAGAGTGTCCTATTCCAAATGTATATGTAAGTTCAAAATGACAGAAATGAATGAAATTCTCTGACTTGGACCACTGCATCCTTTGTGTCAGCACATTCTAGTTCTTGGACAAATAAAAACTGCTGACGGATGTACGTTCCTTCACTTATGTTGTGTACTGGAAGACTGTAAAAAGTCTTTGTGTTCTGCAGTTTTGACTTACTGTGCAGTACTGTAGTCCTTTTTAAGTGCACTGATTAGACACCAATTTCATTTAATCCATCTAGAATGCATCCATTCCTGCAAAACTACCTGAGCCTATCAAAGCCAGTGAAGCAGTGGTCAAAAAAAGCCAAACCAAAGCCAGGTGAGAGACTAGCCGAAGTTCTCGATGTTTTCCATAAAAATTAATTCAAACATCACAATGCGCTTTTCTCTTGCGCTCACTTCAGGATCACAGACCCCATTCCTACCACTGAAACCTCAATAGCACCTCGACAAAGGCCTAAGGCTGGCCAGACCCAACCACAGCCTGTATCGGGCATTCTTCCCATACAAGCAGCTCTGACACCACGAAAGAGGCCCAATGTTGCTGCTGCAGCGTCCCAGGCCATAGGTAGTAGCTCTTTGATCCCTTTTGGGCCTGTTTTTACTTTGGGATAAGTAAACTTTAACATTGAACTAATCATAGTCATCTGTGGTTGATTAAAAAAATAGATATGTTATGTTTCTTTAAGGTGTTGGTATCAATGTCCCACCTTCAGCTCCAGGTGCTCTCCAGACTTCTCAGCAGGGTCCTGCTACTGCGCAAGCTGCAGTGCGGCCACAGCAGACTACCAACATTCAGCCTCAGGTCACACCGCAACCTCAGCAGCTCCTCATGAAACAGCAGCAGCCTTCCGCTTTCTTACACATGCAGCATAACCAGCAGGTAGGCATCTCAGCAAGAGAACAAGAAAGGAAGTCAGGCTGTGGCAATTCTAAACTCTTGAACAGTGCGCCTTTCCCACTCAATTTTAAGCAGAAAACTACTTCTAATAAGGCCATTTCTTGAGAAGTAGCATTGACCAACTCGGCCTCTGCCCTATGCCTTTTGATATCCCTGTTTGCAGTCAAAAATATAGAAAATAGGGGTGTCAAAATTTGTGTTAATTTTGAGTTAATTAAAAGTTCCTTTAAAGTAGCATTAAGGAACTTTTCAACCTTAATAAAATATTATCATATCTTTTCTGATGAAACATCGACTTAAAACTAGTTGAATAGTACCTTTGCCATGGCCTGAGGGGGTCTGTATAATTTTTACTGGCACTAAGCAACTTTGAGAAGGATGGTAGGAACACTGCCACACAAAAAACTTCAAATGTGCTGACTGCTTCATGTCATACGTCAAAAGCTACCCCGGATGAAAGGACAGTCAAGGATCAACATTGGCCCAGATTTGGCTGGCGTGAGCTAAAAAACGACGCAATGTACTTGTCCTCATAGGAAATGTGGTCGCCCTTCAGACATAACAATACCGCTTTTGTCCATATGGCATTGCCATAATGAACGTAAACTGAAAGTTTATTAGTATTGCTTTAACACAAAAAAAATTTAACGCACGATTATTGACTACCCCTTACTTTGAAAGCCTGTACTGGGGGAATTCCAGTCGCAACGCAACAGACACACTCATGTAAAAAATTTAGCAGTCATAAATTTAATAAAAATGCATATATTTGTGGAGATTAGGGTCAAGTTCTATTTCACAATTAAAAAAATGTGAAGAATTTCACAAGTAACTTAATGTTAAAGATTAAATAGCTTACATGGAAAAAATATATACTGAGCTGTCAATGTCTAACAAATGCAATTATGCCATCTAGTGGCAGAAAAATGACCAACACAAATCAATATCACACTCGTTAATTACAGTACCGTACAATTTTAATTTTAACTCAATTTTATGAAATGTGAAATGACTGTATCAATGACTAAAAGATGCAGCCTGACACCTCTAATATATAGTATACTATGAGTAGAAATAAAAGACAAAATATGACCAAAATGTGGTTGTATTCCTGTGTGGAATCATCTGGCACAGAGGTTTGACATCGACTCTGCTGCAGTGCAAAGCTAAGGCTAATTTTCCTGCTCTCACACTGCACCATCAGCAGCAACATGAGGTCCAGGAAAGCCCAGCTCTCCGTCTGACCCCCATCCCCGAGTGTTCCGTCACTGGGCCCGCTGCTGACCCAGATGTGGTAACTTTCTGCTAATAGCGTCATCTGCTGCTGATTTTACTGAACGTGGCATTTAAATCCCCCTTCTTCCTTTATTGCTCTATCAACAATCAGTGCTCTTACTTACAGATTGACCTCTAAAATGGACAAACTTTAGGTCCATTATGTCTATTGTGAATTATCTCAGTTTTCTTTGAAGTGTTGTCTGCTTCGCTTTCCTTGGCAGGTGTCAGACGTGCGATCTTTTTTCTGATTTCTCCTCAATCACTCATCCTTGATTCTTTTTGTGTGGCAATTGTTAGTTGGTTCTTGTTTGTTTAGCATCGTGCAGATATTTACCATGCTCATATCTCTCACAGTCAGCCGGACGTGGGCTTCACAAAGTCGGCTCCCTAACGCCTCCATCGTCACCGAAATTGGCGGCTAAGAGTGGTCATAGACGCATCCTGAGCGACGTCACCCACAGTGCCATTTTTGGGGTCCCCATCAGCAAGTCCACCCAGCTACTGCAGGCAGCCGCAGCTGAGGCCAGCGTCAACAAGTCCAAGTGAGCAGAATGAGCTCCTCTCTGTGATGTGATGAGCGACTGTCCTTTCATGGCACCGCAATACAAAGTCATTTCAGATGACTCCACCACGATGTAGTAAAAGCAACCCTTTTAAATCTAACAGAATCTTGCTGAAGAAGAATCATTCTGTTCACACACTTTGTTTGCACGCATGACTAAATTAGTAGTAACACTGTCACATGGTCAAGTCTAACCGCTTTCTTGCTCATCTGTAGATCAGCCAGCACAACGCCTTCTGGCTCCCCATGCTCGTCCCAGCAAACTGTATATCACCCGGCTGATACTGACACCCAATCTGCCCGTATTACAACCAACACCCAGCCCAGCTGGAACCCCTTTGGCGACGATAACTTCTCAAAGCTCACTGCTGAAGAGCTGCTTAACAAAGACTTTGCAAAGCTAGCTGAAAGTAAGTGCTATATTGTGTATACTGCATATAAAGACAGACAAGTGTGAAGTACAAAAATGTATTTATTTGTTTGGGCATAGCTGCTGCAACAGAGGAGAAATCAAGGGGTGACTGTCTCATTCACGGGCTCAATTCATTTGCAGGTAAAAGTTTTTTTTTTACTCTTGTCATTTACATTTTTATTTAGGGTTTAATCTTGAAAGATTTTGTGTGCGGAATCATTTCTTGTAATTTATTTAAGGAAGTTTGCGAACATCAAAATTACAACCGGTCATTTCAGAAGCCTACCTTTTGTTGACATAAGTTAGCAGCTGCACAGTGACTCCTTGTCAATTTCCATGAATAGAGTCTCTGGTCTACAGCTAGATCGCATCTCATTTGCAGATCTGTGCTTTTACTGTCACTCAGTACGGCAAGGACAAACACTCCTTTGTTAATTGGATTTCCTTACTCCTGGAGGACTGTGTTCACAAACCAATGAGCTCAGGCAGGCAATCACTTGGTCTTTTATGTCCACGTTTTCCTTGGGATGTCCTATTTTATGAAGTGCAGCTTTTTCCCTTTTTTGTGGCTATATTGAAGCTATTGCCAAATCATTGTGTGTTTTATCTCCTACTGAAGCTGTCTTTTCGAGAGGCATGTGAGCTGTTGGATGAAAGCAATTTGTTAACTCTTGGTGACATATAATGTGCACATTATGTAGTCACTAGAGCAGGGGTGGGGAACCCGGGTCCTCGAGAGCCACTGTCCTGCCTGTCTTTCATGTCTCCCTCCACCAACACAGCTGATTTTATGAACAGGATCGTTATCAGGCTTCTACAGAGCTTGCTGATGAGCTGATAATATAAGTACGGCTCTCGAGGACTAGGGTTCCCTACCCCTGCACTAGACATTAGTTACACATTCTTCAAGGTAATCACAATATTATTTATGAAATAGGTTTACTCTGTATGATGCAATGTGATTCTTTACCATCAAAAACTACAATAATAAATGTGTATATTATGAAATTAAAACCTCAGTGTCCGTCAAAACAGAGCTTTATTATCTTTGCAACGACTCGCATCAGACGTGTGCAGTATTGTTTTATATGCTTTCAACCATATTTCCATATTCTGGTGTTAGCATTAGCTTTTCAACAATGCTCTTTCCTTTAGAGAAGGGGGTGTAAAGGGTCACATCTGCTGTGCCATTTTCTGAGCCAACACATTCCTTCTGTAAGATCACACCCCGCCCCCTCACCAAAACCACCATTTTTTTTTTTACCGTTGTGGTTTCTTTCCTGTAAGTATTGGGTGCTCGGAGTGCTGTGAGAATTTTCAGAATTTTTTTGTGTGCTTTGGAAAACTGTAGTGTTGCCTGCTCAGGTGTGGTGACTGCAATGAATTGTAAGATTCGCGAGGGCCCCTCTCTGCTCAGTGTTGTTTGTTCAGCTGAAGGCTTGCTGATGAATTTCCAAGGTTGTCTTTGCTCGGTTGGTCTCATAGTGATGGCAAAAGTTAACTTGGAGTGTGTTGCTGTATTCACCGGAACTACGTAACTAACACATTAGACAGGGTTAATGAGGCGTTTTATAAATATACAAGGCATGTACTATAATAAAATACTAGCAACTTGGTTTTTGATCAGATGGAACACTGCTTGACCTCCTAACATTGCTTGAACATCTGTTTTCTGTTCTGTTTGTACTTGTTTGGAAACTCCTCCTGTTGCCCTATTCTGTAACCTGCCATATTTCTATTTGTCCCTCAATCATCCCTCTCCATCACACAGTCAACTTGATTGACAATGGACAGAAGCCTCTTGAAACTTCTCTTCTGCACCCTGACCTCTTAACCCTGGCTGAGCCTCTGAGCACAAATGCTGGTACCGGTACCATCTTTGCTTTTTTCCGCCCTGCCCTACTGAAATAGTTTCCACTTTGCATGCATGCGTTTTTGTTGCCTTCCCTCACTATTCTGTCATGTGGTTGCAACCTCAGGAAGATGGTTTAGTAAAGGAAATAGTTCTGTTCTCCTGTCTGTTTGTGTAGCAAAGACAGAGGTGTGTGTGGATTCACTGATTCCTGGGCTGGAAGCCCCTCGAGCCCAGCAGCACTTGGGTCAGTCGGAGCTCACCACTGCCGACATGCCAGGTTAGCGTTGTAGGTCTCGGTATAGGAGCGTCAACAGCATTGAATGATTATATATATATTTCACTTAGGGTTGGGCAATAGATCTAATTAATTCAATTAATCCCTTTGAAAATTGAATGGTTGAAAATGGGCTAAAACGTGAAATCGAATTATGCCTTCTGGATTATTAAAAGCTGTTGTTTGTATGTCCTTCTGTTACATCCAGATTGTAGCTTGTAATATTAAGTTGACACCCACATTTTTTTCATATTTAACATTAACTGATACATAGGGATTCAAATTAGTTAAATGTTATGTTAAAAAAGCAAAATGTTACATAAAATGTAGTGAAAAATGCAGTACTACTTTGATGAGAACTTTTCAAATAGTATCTTTAGCATTTTAAACACGAATACATGCTCGATTGTCAGCCGTGTTCCTCGTGCAATGCATTCTGCTGCTTAAACTGTCACCCCACTCTTCCTTTGACCCCTTCTCATTTGGAGTTTGCCTTCTTGCTGTGACTCAGACTCTTTAACTGGGAAGGACTCTCTGCTGGGCTGCCATCTTCTATCTCACACTTCCCCTCATGGAAACCAGAATGTTTCTGCTACTTCCTCCTATCGCTCCTCTGCTCCTCTCGGCTCCTGCGCTGCATCCTGCCTAGAGGAGCTGCAGCCTGCTCAGACAGCTGCTGGTAAGCCCTTCAGATTGCAGCACTTTTTGGCCAGCCTTGTACCCGTAATAACAATGCAATGTTTTCATTGTAATAATTCTGATCCAGCACATGAGATTGATTACTAAAGCTGAGGCATGAAGACACATCCACTGGCAGCCAGTATCGTTGGTTATTTCTATTTTCATTTGGCAATTAAAAAATGGAAAAGTGACTGATTATTCTAACTCAAACAAATACGAGAAATTAGTAACGGAATGATAACTTGTTAGTTGCCACAGTCAGTCAGGATCATGACCACGGTCCATGGTCATCCTGGATGGGGGATTACCATATTTGCGGTCCCTTGTCAAGGTTTCTTATTTTTCCCCTAATGTTTTTTTTTTCTTCAGTTTTTCCTTGCCCTTTTGTGGGTCGATCAGGGGATGTAGTCAATATTTGTCAACTGTGGGCATCTGAACCCCTTTGATACTCATACTATGTAAAAATTTAGCAGTAGTAGATGTAATAATAATGCATATATTTGTGGAGACTGGGGTCAAGTTATATTTAACAATTTTAAAAATGTGCAGAATTTCACAAGTTACTTCATGTTAAAGATGAGAAAGCTCTTATGAAAAGAAAATTGCACTGAGCTTTCACCAATCTTTTACAAAGGCAATTTTGCCATCTAGTGGCAGAAAAATGACCTCACCACAAATCAATATCACACGTTTTTGTACAGTACAGTACATATTTTTAATTTTAACTCCCATTTTATGAAATATTATGAATATATTGTATCAATGACTAAAAGATGCAGCCATATATCTATTAGTTTAAAAAAAATTCCACATTAATGTTAAAAAAATAGTATGAAAAGGGGGGAAAAAATTGTACATTTAGTACAGATATCAAATTTACGAATAATTGTGAGTTAACTATTAATTATTTTACTGCCAAAGACGTTAAATGACGTTCTGCAAAAATCTACGGAGGAGCGCCAAAGATGTTAAAAGACGTCCACCCATTTTTTTTTTTTTTAAACGGGTGGAGGAAAGCCTTGGGCAGCTGCTGTGAAAGTTTCAAGCAGATCTAGTTAGCCTAATGACTATTTTTGGCCCCTAGATGGCAGCAATGACTCTCTTGACAAGATTGGGTGGGCGTCAGTAGAAGACGTGAGGCGGAGCTAGAGGGGACAATGGCTGGGGAAGGGAAGAAAACATGGCGACCGGTTGCAAGCAGCTCACGGTCGAGCAGTTTTTTTTTCAAAGACGAAAAGCATCGACCAACGCTAAAGAGCACATTGATGACGACGATGATCATCATCGATGATGATGATGATGGTGACGCCGAAGTTGGAAGCGCTGACGCGGCGGCTATGACGACGTCATAAAGGTTCACGGGCTAGCGATGCTAACACCGGAAAACGCTGAGCACAACCGAGCACGCTCAGGCGGACGTTCAATCGGACGACGAAGAGGGCCCCGAGTCCAATGCATATTCATCGGAGGAGTGGGTACAGTCTGCTACTTGCTATTCCCCGGAAAAAAAGGCTGTCAAGAAAGTGTAACGTCTGCACGCGAAAGGAGCCATCGCAAGTGAAACTAATCTGTTGTGCAAATCCTGCTGCGTCTCCTTGCACGCATGGGAGCGTTACAAAAAGAAAAACTGTATTTGAAACATCCACATAATTGTAAATAGTACCACAGTTGCACACATATGTAAATAGTTTGCGAAATTGTTTTGTCAAATTGTTACACTGTTGAATGGAAATAAACGTATTTTGCAACCAAAAAACACTTTTTCATTGTTAGTGAAAGCGTTTTACAGAAGTAAAGCACTATTTAGGTGTTTGTGGCATCATTCATGGACAAAAAGAAGTGTACAATTCACTAGAGTGCATGAAATAACATTGTTTCACAAAAAGCTTTTTCTCCGCTTTTTGTTTCAAAACAGAGCATTTCGGTGAAACTAACCATTTTCTATTGTTGATTACTGAAGAACGGAATAAGGTAGAAACAAACTTTTTTTTCTGATGAAAGAAGAGAGTTCATTCTTTCATTTGGTAGTATGTGTGTTTCCATAGTCCAAACACAACATTTTCTGTGGACCTTGAAAGATCAGTCAAAATGCTTAAATCGGCTGGCACTGGCGACATCCCGTTTCTGAAAACGTCTGGCAGTCAAAGAGTTAGTCATGCGAATAATTGTGATTAAAATTTTTTATCACCTAACACCCCTCATGAAAATCAATGTCAGTCCTATGGTTGTTGTTTTTACCACTTGACATTTTTAACTACATAACTTATATACTATAACTCTTGATAATTTTTTTTAATTGACACCGTCTCGCTCTCACATACTAATTTCCTTGCCCCTCCTGAACTCCTTGAAGCTATGGCTGAATTAACTGCTTTCCCCTCACGTCTGCCTTTCCTTCACATCCCCTTCCTTCGCTGCAGACTCTTCTTTCCGCATGTTGCAAGAAGAGAAAGGGAATAATGACGAGTTTGACCCCATTCCCGTGCTCATCTCCAAAACCTCAAACCAAGGTAAGAACCGAATCCCGAGATGAGCACTTGCGTCTGCTGCCAAGCAGAACAGATTCTGAGCCCCTCTCCCCAAACATTCCTCTGTGACTTGCGATGTGGGAATTCTTGTCAGTCAAACGCTCACATTGGAATATGTGATACTCCACCCTGCAGGGTTTTTTGGCTTCTGTTGTTGTTATCTTGAAAGTCCCCCTACTCCCGTGTTGATGCAGCCATGTTAAGATGATCCCAGCTCACTCTCTGCTTCTTTCTCTTTTCCTGCCCCCGTTCATGCACCCCCTCTGCTCTGACCATCCCCTATCCTCATCCACTCGTCCCTATTTCTTTTCTTCATACAATCTGTTTTCATATGACTTATTCTTTGGCTCACCATCTCCCTCGGCTCTTCCATGTACATTTCTGTGTCTCGTCTCTCTCTTTCTTTCTCTGGCATGTTTCAGGTGGTCACTCGCGCAACAACAGTGGCAGTTCAGAGTCCAGCCTTCCCAACCTGGCCCGCTCCCTTCTACTGGTGGATCAGCTCATCGATCTCTAGAGGGGGTGGGAAAGGTCAAGGGAACAGTGTGCAACCCTAACGTTGGGACAGGGGAGGAGGGTTAGAGATGTGGAAAATGTAGCGTCTTATGAAGCGAAAGAGAGGACTTGGCATAGACTTGTTCACCTTAGCCCTGATAGACTGTTTTCATAAAGCTCTGCTAACATTCCCATTAATGCTCAAGCATATCTTCTGCCACTAACATGGCTACACCATGGCCTTCCTCATGCTTCCCCCCCATAATCGCTCATTCAATGTGCGGCCATGGTGGTCTACTTTCATTTCATGATGGACTGCTCTTTGACAGCTGCTTTGCTTTCCCCTTGTGTTTGTGTGCGTGTTGATGGAGGGTTGAAGCCTTATCCGGGGGGGAAAAATGACCAAAAGAGTGACAATTAAAGTTTGATGCACTTTCTCTCAAAACTTGCACAATACACTTGCAGGCAGCCACCTCAGTGGAAAAACGTGTACCCGAACTGACCCATTGTGAATTTCTTTAGACCAATGATGGGAAAATGTCTGTCCTGGAAGCTTTTTCAAATGGCTGTGGGTTGTTGTGCTGGTGCTTTCATGCACTGGTTTGTAAACGTATAGTACATCTACAAATATAAATTAAAACGACCATGCAAAGCGGAAACAAAATATCAGCACCCTGAGAGGAACTGATGCAAAGTGGAAAAGTGTGCTTGTGGTCTGACGAGTCCACATTTAAAAAAAAAAAAAAAAAAAAAATGGAGCCCACTTTGTAGCTTTTTTGTGTGTCTTTTTTTTTTTTTTTTGTCCCATTCATGCAGAAGAATGTCTGTGAAGTCAGCGGTTAGCATGTTAGACCTAAAACTGAAAGAGGACCTGCCTTCCAATCTCTGTTCAAGTTCATTGAAAAAAATGTATGGCGAGGTTGAGTCTCTTACACCAATCTCATCCAAGCATGCCTTTATGGACCGACCCTGTTCTATGCACTTAGTTATGCAGCAACTGAAGGGGGCATTCCCCCTTGGAAACATACAAAATGCTATCCATCAGAATTAACGATCCAGCAATCTTCAGAGCCTCCCTTACTTTACCCCTTGAAAAAAAATGTGTACCTGGGATTGAATGTCTGGATTGTTAAAAGTAAACAAAAAGAAATATGTCCCTGTGAACGAATGAGTTAAAATAGAGAAGCCAAAGTGGTAGAAGTGATAGACTGACATGATGTGCATTTGTTTGAAAATACAGTCAAGTCCTATCCATGTCTCAGAGGAAAGACGCCTATCATCTAAGGGAATATGTTAGCGTGTGATGCAGCATCCTCCTGTTGCTTCCAGATAGTTTTGTCACAGAATCCCCGTGCCCACCCCTACCTGTCCTCCTTTCTATAGGCCGCAGGATAACTGCTTGATCGCAAACTAGGAATTCACTTGACCAATACAGCATCTCTCCTGTTCAGAAAACAAAATAAAGACGTGTACACAATTAACCATTTATTCCTTTGCTTTTGTCTGGAAAAGTAATTTTTCAGTGTATAATATGTAAATAAATGCATCACATCTGTCATGGCTCATTAGTGCTTAGAGTGAATGTTTAAATGGAAATTGTCAAGGGATGTATAAGTGCTAAGATGTTGACCTTTTCCCTGGTCTTCACAATTAGATGAGTATTTTAGCGTATTAAATACATGGACAAAGTTATAAGCAAATGTGTACTGTCATAGTCATTGTCTGTTAGAAAAGAACAGACACTGAATTGTATTTGGCACTGCTAATTGCAAGACAACTGCTTGAAGTGACCACAAATAGCACTTGTGCAATCTTGCGGTTTCAGCCATGAAGATAACTAACAAATCAGGTAGTGTTTCCCTTTTTATAACTCCTTGGTGAGAGCTGCCTGTTTAACAGCCGCTGTCGACGCTGCCGAGGTAAGACCCGTGCGTTCCTTTGTTCTCGTCTTGTCTAACTACGCCACCCTCCGCTGCCAAGGCCCCCCACCTTGTTTCCACTGACTCCCTTGCTCACATTTTCAATATGAAGGACAAGTTATGGAAACAAGGCTGCTCCATGTTGTGAAGATGAATGTCATAGAACGTGCAAATTGTCGTGTCATGATGCTTCCTCACTTACTGCTTATGTACATGTGACTTGACGTTTGTCGAACATGGTAAAAGGAATGATAAATAAATGTGTTTCTGCGTTTCGTTACAGATATGCAGCTGGACAGGAACGGCTACTCGATGCTTGGCCAAGAAGGGTGTGATGATGAAACTATTGGAGAATGTGCAGCAAATGACGCGTGTGTTCACTCCAGTGATGAAGATCAGGAAAAAGAAACCAGTCAAGAGAAGCATCAGAATTTCTCCGTTGCCACGGAAGGTCAATCTCCGGCCCTCGACTGCAGCGGCTCCAGACCGCTGCTGCTCGACTCCGAGGAGGACGAAGATCACGCAACCCAGCCGAGCCTCCGCTCGAAACCGGCTTCCTCGTCTGCTGTGACCGTCCATCCACCTGCAGCCGCCACCGTTGCCCAGAATCATTCCCAGCTTGATCCCGAGCCAGCCAGTGCAGATGTCTTCTCAAAAGCTCCTTTTCGCCTCTCGCAACAAGAAGCGGGCGACGTGTTCGCCAATGCGCCATTTCCCAGCGCCCCGTTGGCCGCCATACAGCAGCTGGACGTGTTCTCCCAGGCGCCGTTTGCGAAAAGAAAGGAAGCTGCACCACCTCCTTACCCTCACGGAGCAGCTGGGCTCCCTGAAGAAGAAGATGTGCTGGGACAGATTGCGCCGCATCCCTTCCGTCCACAAGCACTGGCCAAATATTCCCGCCATTTTGAGGGAACGGCGACCCCGCAGCATGAGGGCCCTTTTAATGTGAGCAAGCAAACTGGTGTGCACACTGGTGACCCCTTTGTCTGTGCACCATTTCACTTCAAAGCACCACAGGAAAAGCCCCAATGACGCGCGCGCTGCAGCTGGACTGCAGGCCTGCAACAAACTCCTTAAACTTGATGCAAGTCTTTTACCTTGAAACAACTGCTTCAGTGTTTCGGGGGTGATGGTGGCTCTTGCATTTCCCAAACTGAGCAGAGAAAAGTGGCATGCATGCGAGGGGCGCCAAACGCAATCTTTTCCTGAAATGGCCCAAGTGTTTTTGTGCCTAAACCTGAGCAGACCTTAACAACACTGACACGTTCGAACGAAATGCTTATGTTGACATTGGCACAATAACAAGTACTGTACACAATTGTCATTTAAGGTAGTTGACCAAATGTCACCGCTGCTCCTTGGAAAACCAAAATGTCCATTTTTGTTGCATGTTTACATACCTTTTTCCTTCCAATGCCAGTTAATTCTTTAAATGACGTGTTTTGCAACTGGCATTCGTGTCAACAGTTTTTGCTTTAATCATCTCAAATTAGTTCTCACTGGCATTCCTGCACTTCCTTTTCCTGTTCTCTGTCCTTTTGCTACAGCCATCTACAAAAAGACAGCAAGGGTGGTCAAGCATTTTGTTTTCTTGCCTACCTCACATTTGCCTCATTTGTCTTTTTGTCTGAATTCAACCTGGTCGTGTTTGGCTGCGTCCTGTTTAAGTCACTGACCCGTTTCTGCTGAAAATGGAACATACTGTATGTGTCCATTCCATGTGGCCTGAAGGAATGACAATTTGTATACTTTTTAGGAGTAGATGCCAATTACCCAAACATTGGTCACTACAATGCATTTGGTTTAATCAATGTTGTGTATAACATGCTCCTCCAAATGTGCAAGTTCATTTTATTGCACATTCTACACCAAGTACAATTATATCTCCACTACGCAATATGCACAAAAACTCCATTCATCATCACAAGTACTGTAGGCCTCTAATATTCAAGTATGCACTGTACAATTTACAAGTAACTCTACAATTAATGTGTTATGTCATTGAAATACTGTATCGAGCACTCATTGGTCAGGGATTGGTAAACTAATAGTATAGGTGGTCTTTTAAAGACACACGTTCAGAACTGTTGCTGTGCTCCAATTCCTGAAGCACTTTGGTTTTCATCGTGGCACTTTTATGTAACGACATCCAAATCGATTTAACCCAAAATTGAAAACATTTATTTGTTGTAATCTAAAATGTTCTGTTTTCATTTCTGTTCGAATGTAATGCAACTGGAAAATGTATTTGTGATGCGTGTTTGAAGTGCAGGCTTCAACAGCCGAAGTGTTTGGATGTGAGACGTGCTCGAAATACATCAGCCTGCCTTTGTTTTCCTGAAAAATAATAAACGAATGTAAATCATGCTTTGTCATGTTGTTTGTTTATTTTGAAACTTTGCATACTGAGATTGAATTAAACTTGATAAATATTACACCGCACTGGATATCACAGCATACGATTTGGCCACTAGCCAAATATTTAGTTTGAATAACGATAACTTGCACTCCGAATGTGTGCTCACTAGATGGCGGTAGTCACCGGACACCGCGCATGTTATCCGCCAATTAAGGTAGAAGAAGAATATCACTTTGTTGACTTTGTTGTTTTTGTCTCTCACGTTACTCATCGATCTTCGCAAAATTTGGTTCAGACAGCATGTTAGAACTTCACAAAAACTTTCACAACATATATTTTACAGCTTGACCGTAAAAAGACACGTCTGTTTGGTGTTTCGGAACAGCGTTTCACGTGCGTGTCTTGCTAGCTTGTCACGCAACATTCTGCTAACCGTTTCCTCTCCCCTCTTCTCGTTTAGTTACAGTACAGTACTACGACTCACCCTCGTAGTGGATGAATGCGTTTATGTTCATGGGAATACTGTAGCTAAAACCATTTTTGGCTTTGCTTGAGAACAATGGCGACTCAGAGAGCACTTCCTCAGAGCAAAGAAAGTCTGCTGCAGAACTACAACAAGAGGCTGAAAGATGACATCAGGTCCATCCTGGACAACTTCACTGAGATCATCAAAACTGCCAAGGTGCGTGTGTGTGTGTGTGCGTGCGTCCGCGCACGTGTCCTCTTTTCGTATTTGTAGTCCTTGCTGTCACAGTCCAAAGTACTCTTGGGCAAGAAAATAATTCAGTTGTGGTCCATGAAGGTTTAATTTATTACGAGTAATTCATTTACCGCAATGTCTCCTAACTTATCGAGCTATGGCACTGATTTTAAGTGAGAAAGGGGACACCACCGAAGAAAAAAAAATAATAATAAAATAAAATAACTCTTAAGAATTTGAACACAAAAATTATCTCTCACTTATATACTCCGAAGTGATTATTTTGCCGCGACTCTGCATCTAGCGCTATTTTGCCGTGAATTACGCAAGAACTACTACACCTCTTTTCACGAATTTTCCAATTTGTTATGTCACTGAAAATTCAAAATAGGCTATTATCAGCATTACCAGCCTACTATTCGTTCATTTACTAGGTAATTGATTCATGGCATTGAGGTCTGGGTCTCCCTGCTAAAGCTTACTGCCTCTGCAACTGTTATACATTATTAACATTTTTAATTCTTTATTTCATATTTTAATCATGTTGAAAGGTTTTATAGATGTGTAGAGTAGGTGAAATAGTGTTGAACTCAGTATAATTTGACCTTAACCTAGCTGGTAGACAAAATTCCTTCACTAATTGTCTGCGCACACACATTCTGTTCGTGAGAACAGATTCTGCTTTAAGAGAGCACACACACACACACACTGTTCGCACCATCACTCACGGCCACTCAATTTGTTTGTGAGATTCTGTTTTGGGGAAAAAAAGTGCGAAAAGTACCCTGAGAGTATATTTTGTCTAAAAAGATGAACACAGCTGCGGACTGTGTACGAAAATAATTATGTAACATATTGTGTGAGAACCAATCTGTTTTACTTATTCATGATGGGAGGAGAAAAGGCGTTTTACTTTCAAAACTGGATTCTATAAAAAGCCCTCTTTCCCAAGGGAGGGGGCACGCGATCCTTGACTGACACAATTTACGTGGTATTCAATGATGTGTGACCAGAGATTCTCTGTAATAAATCATCCTTGCAAGGAGTCTTTCTCACAAAGAGGTCTATCTTCAATTTTTTGGAACACGCAAAAGAGGACAAATAGTTAGCCTCTAACACAACCCAGTCTTGGATAAGCGGTAGAGAATGGATGGGTGGATAGATGAATGAATGAGGATGACGTATTGACACAAGCATATTGCCTGCCATGATGTCTAATAGTGAGGGGCTTAGTGGCACTGTTTTACAGAGTAAAGTAGTTTCTAGAATGCCAGGCAGTTAGACTTCTGTATGTTCTATGCCTCGGTAATGTGCGGAAGAATCAAAATCGGTTTCACGTCTCTACCAGTCCATGACCCACTTTTGGGGCCCAGGCAAAACAGTTGGGAATCACTGCTCTAAAATGTTGTCATTTTCTTTCTCAGATAGAAGATGAGACACAGGTTTCCCGAGCGACTCAAGCAGAGCAAGATCATTACGAGATGCACGTACGAGCAGCTAATATTGTAAGTGTAAGCACATGAGAAGCATGCCAAATGTCTCTTTATGTATAACCGCATGGATTTAAAATCTCGTTGGATTTGCATCAAGTTTAACTCATTCACGTCCATTGACAGCTATAGACGTTAAGCTATTTCTTATTAGTTTAACGTATTTTTCAATTTTTGTTAACAAGAGTATGAAAACCTCTTTTTTTTGCACATTTAGAACAGATATACAAATTTGTGATTAATTGTGTGTTAACTAGTGAAGTCATGCGATTAATTATGATTACTGCCTGATGACCCTATTTTTTCATAATCTTTTCTTTTTCTTTTTAAATATTTGATTTTTAATAATCTTTTTTTTTTTTAGATAAGGAAAAGATTATTAAAAATTAGGGGCGTCAGTCGATTACAATTTTTTAGCGTAATTAATCGCATGACTTTACTAGTTAACTCACGATTAATCACAGATTTTATATCTGCTCTAATACAATAAAAAAAATCTAGGTTTTCATACTCTCATTAACAAAAGTGGGGAAAATGTTAAACTAATAGAAAAAGTTAAAATTTATTTTTGACGTCTATAGCCGTCAATTGCAGTGAATGAGTTAATGGTCATGTTTTAAGTTCTCCTAAAAAAAAAATGGAACCTCATTTTAACAGAGTGATTGGAGGGAGATGGTTTTCCAAAATTGAAGCAGAAATTCAAACCCGAACCTTGGGGTGCTAACCACCGGTGAAACATTTGTGGGCCCATCAGGTTCGGGCTGGCGAGTCATTGATGAAGCTGGTGTCGGATCTGAAGCAGTTCCTCATCCTGAACGACTTTCCCTCAGTCAACGACGCCATCAGCCTGCAGAACCAGCAGCTGCGCTCGCTGCAGGAAGAGTGCGACAAGAAGCTGACCTCCCTGCGCGACGAGATCGCCATCGACCTGTACGAACTCGAGGAAGAATATTACTCCTCCAGGTACAAGTAGACTCTTACTCGCCACCCCCGCCATCCCACCACTGTCCTGCGCTCCCACCCTCACCATTCCCCACTAAGCCGCCCCAGAAGCCTTCATCATCATCATCATCATCGTCATCATCCAGTAGTAGCTTGTGTGTGAGTGGTGGATATGCTCCATGTGTAGCAGAGTGACATAGCTGCCCTCCCTAAAATAATCGAGTGCCTTAGATTTGTCTGTGAATATTGTCGACATTTGAGATGTTGAACAAAATTAGCAGGGTGGTAGCAGTGTTGTTGGCATTTTTTCACCAACCTCAGTATGAAGACTGGATGGACCTCTGCGAGTCACTATTATGTCGCTGACATAGAGAGATGAACAATGATACATCATTCATAGTAAATAGATCATTTTCTTGATAATGGAATACGACAAAAAATGAAATTGGATCATTTGGCTCAGTGTATCTGCTGGAAACGTTTGTGTCACGGCATGGTTGGGAATTGCTGGATTAGGCAACCAGAAGAATTGGATTTTAGCCTCATGAATGGAAGATCATTAGATTAATCTGGTGAATAATTTTATTTATGGATGAATGTGTAGTTGACATTGAAAAAGCTTTTTAAAGTAAAGTAGCACTTTAAAAAAAAAAGTAAAAAAAATTATAACAATAGACTCATCGCCACCGGCCACTTTATTAGGTAGTGCTTAGACTCCTTATACTGTACCTTTTAAAAGTGTTTTCTATGCGACGTAGAGGTGTCAAAGTAATGAAAACATTCCTCAAAGGTTATTGTTATATTGACAGGATGACAGATGCTTTGCATGTTGGAAGTACAGTTCCACAACATCTGTATATTGGATGATGGAGCTGGTGACTGTGAGTGATGATTTTCAAGGAAACATGATGACGGTGTGAGCATTTTGTCATCCAATATTACCAGGCTCGAAATAAAATCAGAAGAGTGCAATGAGGCTGGATGAGACACAATTTGACAAAATGTATCTGGTCCACTAGGGAGAAAAGGAACAGTTACTTTATAAGTCACAATTCATTTTATATTAAATAACAAGTGAAAGTATGTTTACCACTTTGCACTTCGGCCTTGAAAACATGGAGCTATTAAATTATGACTTCCATCAGAATGTGGGAATTGAAGCTCATCAGATGAGACATTTTTCCTGTTTTCTGTTGTACAATTTTGCTGATCTTGAGCTAATTTTAGCCTCTGAAACTACCTGTTATGGTCTTCTAAGGTTGTAGGTTTATGTTGTATATATTCGTTGCCTTTCAATCAATCATGCCACACTGAGTCCAATCCCCTTTTTTTTTTTCCAGTCTGGTGTGCTACTTTGTAACTGGCTCATATAGTACAGTTCTATTTTGTCCCTCCCGACCGCCAGATGGCGGTGCTTCAAGCACTGAAATGTTTCCTGCGGTGCTTCAAGCACTGAAATGTTTCCTGCGGTGCTTCAAGCACCGCCATCTGGCGGTCGGGAGGGACGAAATAGAACTGCAGTTACAGTCGTAACTTTCGTTTTTAATTCTATAGGTGTACCTAATTAAGTGTCTGGCTTTGACCATGTTAGGTTGTTATAATTCTTACGTGACTAATATATTTTAGACTGGACTTTATGTCAACACAACAGTATGCTGTTCATTCAAGGTGAAAACCTAAAGTGAATGGTAGGGAGACATTTTGTTTTATGAATGTATTTGCTTCCAAATATTGTTTTACATCATAGTAAAGGTTAAGAAATAAAATAGAGAGGAAAACTGGAATAGTTTGTCATGTTTTTCTACAAGAAAGCAATGAGAGATGTATGTATGTGTTCTTTTTGGCATCATAGTGGGCATGGGCCTGCGTCACTTTCTGCAATTGCTCGGCTTTCCCCTCCACCATCAACTAATCATCTTGAAAATGCCTAATCAGCACTGGCTGCAAGTTCTTCAGCAGATGTTGTCTTTGTCAATATTCCAGTTTCTGACGCTTGTTGCTTAATCATCCTCCACGCTCGTCTGTGCTTGTTCTCACTTGCCGCTCTTGTCTGCTCCTCTCCTGCTCCGCTGTGCCTCTGCTGCGCTGATTCTTTGCCTCCCGCTGGCCTTCCGCAACCTCAAAGCTACAATCAGTGGGACAGCGCCGACCTGCCCTTGTGTGAGGCATACCGGCGGCGGGACAGTTGGGCTTCCGCGGGGAGCAGCTGCAGCTCCAGCCAAGGGGAGCAAGAGGAGTCGGAGGGCCCCCCGCAACAAGAGGTCAACCCACAACACCACCTCAATGGACACACAGGCGCTGCTCCCATCGAGAAACCGTGAATTTGAATTGTTTACCTGTGGAAGGAAACCTACATCCGTGGGATTGGGGAGATTTTGTCATAAAAGACATTCCATTTTTTTGTTTAATTGAATGTGTTCACACAGAAAAGCTATTTTGTTTCCAGTTAAGGTAATTGATTTATTTACTGTATCAGCATTCAAATAGGTCTACATGGCAGTGAAAATCGAGCCATCCTAAGTTTTTCATTCCCGATGTTATCTACCAAAAGAGTAAATGTGCATATTTCTGCAATTTGCATGCTAGACCAGGCTTGTTTCATTTATAGTGATATTAATTTGTAACATGTTACTCCACAGCATGATGCTAATAAAGAACATAAATGGTGTGTTTTTTGTTGTTTTTAATAAATGAATGTCAGTAATGGAACTTGAAATATGTACATTAATTACACAGCAAATTGTCATGGTAGTGAGCCAACATTAAGAGGTAAGACTATTCCACCTCAGACCCAACAGCTAATGTTTTGAGAATATTTTTTTGGGAGTGGGGGGCACAAACACGACATACAAAATTAATCTCGTCAGCTTATCTGTCCACAATACTCTTTGTGTCATGTGATCATTTAGACTGACATTTACTTTTACTTCCCTTTCCCATCTGTTTAATATACACAGTATTTGCCTTCCGTTAAATCGTGGCCCGTTATTCTGAATAATTCCATGTCTTTCTAGATTAGATCTAACTAGTCTTTTTTCCCCCCTCATACACTGGCAGCCTTTTAATTTTGCTATCTGAGGGGAAGGAAGCTTCCCTCAGCAGATGTTTGCAAGCAAAAACATGATCAATATCGTCGATTCATCTTCTTGAACTTCTCATAATGGTAGTCGTCAGTAGCCTTTTCGTTATTTGGTCGTTTTCGGAAGTTGGGTGGCTCTGATGCTGTGGAGTGACAAGGTTGAATGAGGAATATGTTGCAAATAGTGAAGAGACAAAAAAAAAAAAAAAACACGTGTGGGTGGACACTTACTCTCTGGCCCAGGTTTTTCAGTGTCCCCCACACGCAGGGGTCTTGCTTTGGGTTCCTCTCTCTCTCGCTGTCTGTGGTGCCTCTGAGCTGCGTTGGAGTCTTCATGATAGACTACAGGAGGAATACATAAGGTAAGAAGACATTTCATCATTAAAACATATTTACATGATGTTTAAACCTACAGCGGTTGTGCTGGACATAGTTGACAGCAATGTTAGTAGGAACAAATGATGTTCCGTTGTCTTTTTTCTTGTTCCTTTGTTCTGCAAGCAGTTTGGCTTTGGCGTCCTCTGTCTGGATGATGTTCTTTATCTTTGCACTGAACATAAATGAAATATTAGTTGTTTTTTCTTAAGTATTTTATTTCATAATTTTGAGAGTCTACATACTCAATGCCAAGGTCGACTTCAGGGATTCCACTCAGCATCTGATTGGACAACATCTCCTCTGTCTTCTTGGCAGAGTTGACGCGGATGTTCTCGGGCAGCTCGTAAAGGTGGTCCTCTGCGTTTTTCACCTTGACTTTTTGTTCCACCGCTTCCACGAGGCCCTTCTTTCTTCTCAGCTCTGTTTCAATGTATTTCATCCTGACGGGACACATTTATCGAGGCTTATGTCAAATATGGTGAAGTTGTACCACATTACATACAACTAAGTGCTAAATGGACCACAGCCCTGGCATGTGTTGTAATAACATGTTTTTGTTTTTTATTAAAATTCATAATGGAAAATAAAAACATATTCAGCAATTGCTTTAAAAAAAAGTCTCAGAGATGACTGATACGTACATGTCAGCATCTTCGTCTCTTCGGTTTGTCTCGGCTGAAAAGGAGGTACCCAGGTTAAGGTCTGTATCGTCCTCTGTCCTATAAAGGAAAATGTAATAAAAGTAAATACAAATGTGTCGAATATGAAAAACAACACAAGCACCAAATATTTGGGTTAATTTACATGTCTCGATTCCGATCCTTGACTTTCTTCATGTCAACAACTCCTCCAGTTTTGAGTTTAAAAGGGTCATTCTGTAAAAGGAGTAGATATTATACACAGCACGGTGCAGCAAATTAGTCTACAAGATTAAAGGTGCATGTTAGTCAACGTACTATAAGAGAGTACTCACATCAATCTCGACTTCAGGTGGCAATTTTTCTCCAACCAATAGGGCAGTCACGCTGTGAAAACCATCATAGTTATTGGCTTGTTAGTAAATTATATTTAATATTTATTTGTAGCTTCAGTTTTTTGTATACGTTACCTGACTCCGTTCTGTCGTCGCCGCAAACTCTGTAGCTCTTTGGCCTCTTCCACTTTACATCTAAGCAGAAGAACAGCAAGAACATTAAAATACGCATTTCATTGGGTGGAGAAAAAAAACAACCAAATTCATTATGTTAGGATTACTGATTACTGTGGCGTTGTTAGCCATGTTAGCTAGCCAGACGTTAGCTCCGTGTCCCTCTTGTAATGTTTCACTTGTTACCTGACTTCTCGAGTCGTTTCATCCTCTTCCACATCTGAAGAGTCTCTTCTCCTCCTAAAGTTTTTGCCAGAAGGCATTTTTAATATACAAGTTTAAAGTAGCCTTCACTTCGGAGCACACAAGGGAAAAAAACGTTCCCAGTAGTATGAGGGGGACAACTATAATTAGCGCACAACAACACCTAGTCAGCCACTTCCGGTCTCTTCAGTTATCAAAACAAACATGGCGACTTCCTGGCAGGTCGGCTGTATGCTGGCTAATTCTCTCAGACTTTTGCGCCCGTAAGTTCATTTCGCCCAACAAACAGGACGTCATCGTTGTTTTTAGAAATTATTGTAAAACACGAACGGCCTCAGAAGAGTTGCTGATCGTGACTATTAAACTAATTTAAGTGTGACATAGTGGTTACGTGATGTCACCAGCTTCATTGTTGACACATGACATTTGAGGGCCCCTCTTAAATGCTTTCGATGGCAATGCAAAACTCGTGAATGGTTTGTGAACGCGAAACAAGTGGTCGTTAGGATTGGATTTATTTTTGTAGCACTCTTAGCCGTTATGTATTGCTTCAAATGTGCCTTTTTAGACATGCTATGACAAATATCATGGCATACAGTTAGATAACCCATCCCGCATCTGTGTTTCCCATGTGTCTGTTACTAGTTAACACCTAATCTTGTCCTAATACTACTCTTTCTTCTTTGCTTATTCCAGAAAGCTGGATGTCGTGTGGCACCATGCTGCCTCTCACAGGTTAGTCTTTGTCCAAAAGCAGATACCTGTACCTGATTTGAAGTAGGAGATGATACTGTTACATGTGTGCTGTGTTGGTAACGAATACACCTGACCACACACATCAAGAACAACAAGTACATGTGGCATGGCGATTTAGCTCTTGCATTGTAAAACTGATTTAGGATATTAACGACAGCTACTTTACACTTTATGTAGAAGGTATAGAGAAATAAAACGAATCAACAGTGTAATGGGTCTGGATAAAATCTTAATGTCATTGGCAAGTGTATAACGAATCATACACCATACAGTATTATGATCACTATTAATCATCATGTGAAATATATTGCATAATTTTACCTTAAAAGTGGATATGAATCAGACTGGCATGGGATTATGTGTAGTACAGATTTTGTTATTTGTTAGCTGTTATTTTTCACTGTGGTAACAATTCTCAATTGTTTTGCTGGCAGTGGATGCCAGAGTGCTGGTTTTCACTGGCTTTCACACAACACAGCAGTCAAGAGCAGATGGCCTCGGCAATGGGTTGTTCCGGGTGTGTATCACGACTTTATGGACGTCTATGCTAATTTTTGTTACAAATGTGATGGTGTTTTCAATCCATCTTTACAGGGAGGAGCATGTTTGTGCAGACACAGGACACACCAAACCCAAACAGCCTCAAGTTTCTGCCCGGACGTGTAGTTCTTGAATCGGGAACTATGGATTTTTCCAGTCCTCGTGAAGCATACACCTCGCCCTTAGCCAGGTATATGGTTACTTAAAGGCATTTTAAGATAGATATTTCAATATCAAATGATCTAATAGAAAATAAGCCCTTATTCACATTCTACAGTTATACATTGAGATAGAACGCATTCAGTTTTGGGATGGAGGTCAACCTCTGATTTAGTTCAGATTTGACATAAATAACAGAAATAAAAATAATGCATTGCACAACTGCACACATACACAGACACAAATATCACATTTTAACATTCAAAAAACTAACATACAAAAAAAAAAGTTATTCACTGGTCAAATTCCAAATATTACTACTCCATTGTAAAATGTAGTCATGCCTGGCTTGTGGCACCAGATATTTTGTGTTTTGGTACAGAGACTTTGACTAGTAATTAACTACCTAAGGGCGGGAGGGCGCTCATGACATTTGATGTTATTTTAACTATCAATTGGTCATTACATGTTTTCTGTGTATGTTTTTGTAACTTTTTGTCATTTATGTTATTATTATTTTAAGACGGGGAAAAAAATATTATTAAAAAAATATTATTTTGTGTTGTCTGTAGACAGCTATTCAGGATTGATGGCGTCAAGAGTGTCTTCCTGGGCCCTGACTTTATCACCATAACCAGGGTAGAGCAGACCTACTGTAGTTGAATGACACACACAATATAATCAAATAGTCTGTAACATTTTATGTCCTCATGTAGGCTGATAAAAATATTGAATGGAAAGTAATGAAACCTGATGTATTTGCGGCCATTATGGACTTTTTCACCTCTGGGCTTCCAGTCGTCAACGAGGATGCTAAACCTAGCGAGGACACAGGTAAAATTGAGCTAGCTACGCATGACAATATGCATCATGGACACTTCTTTTGATGGACTGACGAGGGATTACTTTTTTTCCCTCTTTGCAGCACCTTCAGATGACGATGATGAGGTAGTTGCAATGATCAAAGAACTGTTGGACACTCGAATAAGGTAGCTGACATTATTGAGTTGCTCTTGAGGCATCAACTGCCCTTGGTGTCATAGCATTGTGTCGTTTTCCCTGCATTTTTCTCAGACCCACAGTGCAGGAAGACGGAGGAGATGTTGTGTATCGTGGCTTTGAGGATGGCGTGGTGAAATTGAAGTTACAGGGTTCGTGCACCACTTGTCCCAGCTCCATTATCACTTTGAAGAATGGAATCCAAAACATGCTGCAGTTTTATGTCCCTGAGGTTGAATCAGTAGAGCAGGTTGGTTTTGATTCTAATGCACATTTTCTTGTTGCACACATCCTATTTGCTCGTGTTAGTGGTAGTAATTGGTTCAAGAGTTGGATGGTGATGCTAACCATAAGTACATTCTAAATGGTAACCAGTTGCTGTCAGTGTAAATGCTTGAAATGTCCATCCATCCATCCATTTTCTTGACCGCTTTTCCTCACAAGGGTCGCGGGGGTGCTGGAGCCTATCCCAGCTGGCTTCGGGCAGTAGGCAGGGTACACCCTGAACTGGTTGCCAGCCAATCACAGGGCACACAGAGACAAACAACCATACTCACAATCACACCTATGGACAATTTGGAGTGTTCAATTAACCTGCCATGCATGTCTTTGGAATGTGGGAGGAAACCGGAGTACCCGGTGAAAACCCACGCAAGCACGGGGAGAACATGCAAACTCCACCCAGGAAGGCCGAAGCCCTGACTCGATTGCTTGAAATGTCTTAAATTTAAATTAAGAAATTTAGAAATAACATAATCAAGAAAGTTTCCACATAGACCTTTGATAACGTTGCCATATGTTCTCTTTTTGTTGTTGTAAAGAATTTATATTTAGCATTTAGCATAGGGTGATCAGAGCAAAACATATGTACAATTACAGAACTTTAATACCACAATCTATCCATTTAATTATAAAGACTTCTATTATTGCCAAATGTTATCCAAAAAACAACCCCGACATGGCCAGTCGATTTCGAGCATTTTAACCCAACTTTCAAGGCAAACAGAATATTGTGTGCTATGACTACACTGTAACAAATTTCTGTAAAATCTACAGTAGAAAATACAGCATTTTCTTGTTTTTTTAATTTGACAGTATTTAACTGTATACAGCAATTCATCATGGGTAAAACAAAGTGCATTTAAGTTGTCCTTAAGTGTGATTGTGAGTGTGGATGGTTGTTTGTCTCTGTGTTCCCTGTGATTGGCTGGCAACCAGTTCAGGGTGTACCCCGCCTACTGCCCGAAGCCAGCTGGGATAGGCTCCAGCGACCCTTTTGAGGAATAACTGTAACAGTAACTGTAATTTATATACAGTAAATACTTGTACAAAAAAAAAATACTGTAATGTACTGAGATTTTACAAGAATTAGCTGGCATCTTTTTGCCAGTTATTTCTTGTAAATTCTACAGTCAATTCATTACAGTGTACATAAACATGGTTGTGAAAGATCGCATATTCTGTTCTTTAGTAATCACCATTTGAAAATAGGTCATTTGAGTGACATCTAGCAAAAATGAGAAGAAAACAAGCTTTTTGTGAAAAGATGCCTTTTCTGCACAGCAGTGATTTTGACACTAATATTTTTTTGTTTTTAGTGACGCTCTGTGAATTAGATTTAATGTGACAAAGGCTTTGATCATTCAGGTCATCCTTGAAAATGTTCTATTTCTTAAGATCCGCCATGTTTTCTTGTACTTTCATACTACCAGGAGCCCATTGAAAAGCGATACAATTCTGCCATCTGCTGGCCATAGTTAGTGGCTGTTTTGTGATGATTATTTTTTTACACCCATTCACAAAAGGAGCGTGGCACAAGAAGTTGCACTTCCCATTAAGGAAAACACCCCCGCAGTTGACGTCAATTGAGTTATTGGTGGTGTCCATTGATGTTTTTGGCGGTAAAAGAGCACTGCCCCAGATGGAGTAATTCAGGTATTTTGGTGTCTTGTTCAAGAGTGAGGGTTGAATGGAGCGGGAGATCGACAGGCGTATCGGTGCAGTGATGTATTGGTCTCTTGCGATGAAGAAAAAGCTAGTTGATCTACGTTCCTACACTTATCTATGGTCACGAGCTGTTGGTCGTAACCAAAAGAACAAAATGACGGATACAAGCGGCCGAAAATAGTTTCCTCAGCAGGGTGTCCGGGCTCTCTCTTTGTATTAAAGTAAAATGCTCGGTCATCCGGGAGAGGCTCTAAATCGAGCCAGACGAGGTGGCTCAAGGCATCTTCTTGGTGAGGTGTTTGAGACACGTCTCACTGTGAGGAGGCCTCGTGCGGAAGTAATTACCTTACACACAAATGTGAGTATATGATATTTAAATGTATGCTTTTTCTCCCCACAGGTGAAGGATGAGGAGGAGGCTGCTCAAGTTTGAATGACATTCAGCGAGGACAACATGCGCACATTCCTCACTGCACTGGCCAATAAAGAGCATCCAGGTGGCTAGTACACAATACCACACAGTGGGAGTACTCAGCAGCCATTACATTAATCATGAAATCACGTGATTCAGTATTCAACAGTATTTCAACATAGGACAACTTCTTTTTAGCTCGATAGCCATTTCATTTATCATCACACAGTAATGAACAATGTCCTTAAGTTGCTACTCAAAATGGCTTTCGTGTTTAAACGCACAATATTTATATGAATAAAGTTTATCCATAAACAATGTGTGTGTCCCTGTAATTACTATTTTGTGAAGAGAGAAACGAAGGATCATTTATCAGTTATGTTAAAGATGTTATAACTACAACGTACCGGCGGAACACAAGGATCCGCATCCGTTTGCCTTTGCCACGTCAGGAGAGGCTACGTTGGAAGGTACGGGCCTGATTAACAGGCCACTCTGGCCAATCACAAAAGACGCGGAAGTTGTCCCTTGCTTCTGATTCGTCCCCACAAAATCGGAAAAGCGGTGTGTATTTGACAAGCGTTTCTTCCCAGCTGCCTGAGTGACAGAAACGGGCAGCGGAACAGAAGACATGTGTGGTGAGTGCTGGATGAATTTATGTATCGAACCTATTTAGGAGATGGTTTGTGTTTTTCTGAAACTCTCGCACGACCGTAACGACGCATTTGCCATGTAAATAAGCGTATTCTTCTCTGAGCCTGTTTAAATTAGCCAAGGGTGGCTAACCTAGTTAGCGAATGAATGAGAAACGAACGATGCTGTTAGCCCGCTAAAATATTAAATAGCCAATACTGGATTAAAATGCGCCATGTAGCATTTATTATTAAGGTTTGAGTGCCAAAACTGTAAATAATTTACTAGAAGTAAGGAAAGCACCATTAGATGCTGCGGTACAAGCTAGCTAACGTTCTAAGTGGCCAATTGACGCTGTTCGTAGTGAAGCTACACACATACACATCTCCCCTTCATTAAACCAGAGAGATTTTGTCATTTATGAGCTTGAGTCAATGTTGACTATTGACCGAACAAAGAAGGGAGCAATGCTAATAGTAACGAGAAGCGTGAAGTGGAAACAGTCATTCAGCTGGTTCTTTGAGTTTGGGGAACGTGATGTCATACAGTGTTTTACTGGATGTTTCCCATCAGTGCCACGACAATCTCCGAGCAAAATGAACCAGTACGATTAGGTTGATATTTTTAGGTTACAACCGGAAGCTACAATTTGTGGCGCATCATTAGGTACTGTACAGTAATACAATACAAACAATGAAAACAGTAACAGTATTACTGTTTTCATTTTGGGATAACAGGATTTGAATTATATAAACTCCACTTCTTTACCCCTATTTCGAATTGACAATATTGTTTTCTTTTAAAAAAAATTTGACAGTGTTTTTCTTTTACTTTTTTTTTTAACTGTCTTGTTCCTATTAGAGTGTCCTGTGTGTAGGTCCCCCACCCGCCAAGAAAAAAAAATGCTCTTCTGAATGAAAGCTCTGTTGAACTGGGCAGTTCTCTACTTCTGCTCCAACAGTGTACACTGCGTTTACTTTCATTGCACATGTAGGTGAACTCAAATATTAGCTCAGTGATCTTCTTGGTTAAAAAAAAAAAAGTTTTTTGTTTTTTTGCAGTGCTCAAGTAAATATACATTTTAATTGATCATTTTGGAGTTACTCTACACTGGAACTTCCAACTTAAACATTATGATGTGAGACCAGTAAATCTGACTACTGTGTACCTGTATGACAGTTGGACATGTTAAAATGTTATTTTAACACTGTACAGTTGATTACGTTTTTTTTAATGGTGAGATTTTGAACATGTAATGACCAATTTACGTTCCATGATTTTCTTTGGGATTGGAAAAATATATATAGAACCAGAATTGTCAATCTGTGAAATAGTGGGTTTTTTGACATGTGAAATTCTATACTTTGTTGCTTCTTCTGGGAGGTTTTTTACCTATGTTATTTTTCTGCGCATATCTCACACAAAACGCACACACACACACACAGTCAAGTTCTCGAAACATGCCTTTGTCTCTAAACACAGCACGGTAACACTCGTAAAACTGGTTCTTGTATCCTTTAGTACGCCAGAAAGTGAGATGCTTTTCGTTTCTACTGCCAAATGTGTTGGTGGAAGAATGCGGTGATATTACGATTGTAGCTTATACAACTTTTGATTTTTTTTATATGGGTTCCGCGAAGAAATGACAGATGAACAATGAGGGAATTCTATAGAGAGATTATCGGATGTGCTATATGCTAAAAATAAATAAGGACATGCCTCTAACTTCCCACAATAGAGGCTGTGTGTGAAACTACACCAAAGTAGATAGAGTACCGCCTAGTCTTGCTTGAACACCATTGATCAGTGTTATCAATTTTAATGCTGTCCTCTACCCTACAGGAATTTTCGCCTATCTCAACTACCATGTACCAAGGACCCGCCGTGAGGTCCTTGAAATCCTCCTCAAAGGCCTGCGGCGTCTGGAGTACCGAGGCTATGACTCTGCCGGTGAGACGGATGAGAAAATGGTTATCAGCAACGCGCTCTGCTTTGTTTATCCTTGACTATCTCGTCACTGTTGACCAAGAGGACAGTTACCTTGATTATATCACATAGCTGTTGCTATTTACAGACACCTCACAATGGAAACATGATTGGCCTTCTCTAGCTACAGTGGATATAAAAAGTTGTTTTTTGGACCAGCTTTTTATTAAAAAAACAAAACCACACATCTTCCAAAAGCAAGCTGTTGTGTCATGATAGGTGTTTGGTGCATAGTATTTTAACACTTTATCATTTAAATGAATCCCCCAAATTAATACTTAAAACAGCCTATTTTTTTCCAATGGCGCCCCACCTGGTGAAAACCACCTAACTCAGTATGAAAAATCACCTCATCGTTGTAAAAATTATTTTCTGACAGTGACTATCAAAATTGAATTACATAATTGAATGTCATTAGACACTTCCAGCTATACGTACAGGCAGCTCCACTATTCTAAATGTCTGACTTGTAATGAGCACTTGTCAAGTTGTTATGTCATGATAGGTATTTGGTGAATAATATTTTAACACTTTGTAAATTAAATGAATCCCCAAAATTAATACTTTAATTTTGACAGCCTTTTTTTTCTAATAGCACCCCTCTTGGTGAAAACCACGAGTCCAGTGGGGTCCTAACCCAGTATGAAAAATCACCTCGTTGTTATAAAAATTCCTTTCTGATAGTGTCTATCATAATTGAATTACATAATTGAATATCATTAGACAACGTAGCTGTACGTACAGGTAGCTCCACTATTCTAAATGTCTGACTTGTAAACATAAACGTGGTGTTACCTGTTCAATATTTGTTGTTTGTTTTCAGGTGTGGGCATTGATGGCGGCAATGGCAAGGATTGGGAGACCAACGCCAAGTCCATCCAACTCATCAAGCAGCGTGGAAAAGTGAAGATGCTTGATGAGGAGATCCACAGTAAGCTGAAAGTAGTTAATCACATGATAATGAATGAACCTCTACTCAGTGGGCCACTGTTTTGATTTAGGGTGTTAAAGTAGTTTGTTTTGTTTGTTTAGAACGGCAAGATCTGGATCTCGAGGTGGAGTTAGATGTTCACCTGGGCATTGCTCACACCCGCTGGGCCACCCACGGAGAACCGAGCCCAGTCAACAGCCACCCACACAGATCAGACAAGACCAATGGTCGGTAATTGTTTTCAAACAGAACTTAGCGTTTTTATCTTGGTTATTTCTACACTCAATAAAAAATATGAATGGTTCACTTTCGTTTTTGGTAGTGAAGATCTAAAATTTTGCTTTGAACACAAAAGGCTAATTTTCTCGAATATTATTCAAAATCTACCTGAGCAACCACTTCCTCTTTGTCGAGATAATCAATCCAGCTCACAGGTGTGGCTTATCAAGATGATGTTTTAGACAGCATGATTGTTGCACAGGTTTGCAATAGGTTGCCAACAACAAAAAGCCACTGTAAAAAAATGCCCAAAAATTGTTTTTATTTATTTTCTGGGGGGTGAGGAAAATTATGGCCATATCAGATGCTGTCTGCTTTTCTGCCCCCTCTCAATACAGTAAAACTGCACACTTTAGAGTGCCTTTTTGTGGTGGGCAGCCTATGGCACATAATCAGTCATGCTCTCAGCATGTTTTGCCACACTTGTTGTGAGGTGAATGTATTTTCTCAAGTGACAAGTACTCATTAACACGGATTTAGACGGATGTGTGAACAATATTTTTTGCAAATAGACCTTTTCTGTACGCAGCAAAAAAAATTAGATCTTTGACTTCACCTCATGAAAAATGGGAGCAAAAACAGTTGCAATATTTTTGTTCAGTATATGGTACTGTCCAATATGTTTTTGTTGGTGTTAGTCTAATGAAATGAATCCCTACTGTAATGATTTTGGAAAACGTAAATAGAGTGAGTCATTAGGTCACAAGGTTTTTGGCCTCATTGTTTTTCTTTATGCTCTGCAGAGTTCATTGTTATTCACAATGGTATTATCACCAACTATAAAGATCTAAGGAAATTCCTGGTGAGCAGAACTTTCTTTTTTCCCCTCATTCACCATTATTATTCTCACATATGACCCAGACAGGAATTTACTCTTTACTCCCACTCTTCAGATGAGCAAAGGCTATGAGTTTGAGTCGGAGACCGACACAGAGTCCATTGCCAAGCTGGTGAAGTACATGTACGACAACCGGGAGAGTGATGACATGAGTTTTGCCACTCTGGTGGAAAGGGTAACACAGCAACTGGTAAGTACACACACACACACACACGCACACACATGATTATCAAATAAAATGTGGTTCACTGTACTTCTCAGGAAGGTGCTTTTGCCCTGGTCTTTAAAAGTGTTCATTATCCTGCCGAGGCAGTTGTCACAAGGTGAGCATTTGCTTTTTATACTGTATGTGGGTATTGATATCGTCTAGTCTACAAATTATTGTTAGCTTGTCCCACAATTGAAGCTACTTTGTGAACATTTTAGGGTCAGTTTCTTACCTTCGTATCTACACATTGCGCTCCAGCAAGTGTTCTTACTGTTTAATTGATGTGCAGGAGGGGAAGTCCTCTGCTGATTGGTGTGCGAAGTGACCACATGCTCTCAACAGACCATATTCCTGTGGTCTACCGCTCATGTAAGTGGCATTTCAAGCTGTGTGTGTCTCTTATGATTTCAGTTGGATTTAGACCTAGTTATGGTTTGTTTCTCAGCTGGCAAAGAGAAGAGCTGCAATCCCCTCCCCAGAGTCGACCAGGACACCTGCCTGTTCCCCGTGGATGAGAAAGCTGTCGAGTACTACTTTGCTTCTGATGCAAGGTAAGCGTGTCTCCCTGTCCTTGCAGCTGCTCTTTTCAAATCCATATATCATTGTGCCGCGCTTCCGTGGGACTATCAGAACGGGAGTCAATATTGTGTTTGTGATTACAGCGCAGTTATAGAGCACACAAATCGAGTGATCTTCCTAGAGGATGACGACGTGGCTGCTGTGAGCGAGGGAAGGCTGTCCATACACAGGATAAAACGCCGAGCCGGAGACTACCCTGCCCGCGCAATCCAGACCCTTCAGATGGAGCTGGAGCAAATCATGAAAGGTGAGTCGAGGATCTCTAAACTTCTGCAGCAGGTATTGCCTTCCGCTGTACTTCCAAAATAGGCACTGGCACAGTGCCTAATAAGTAGTTGTGATATCTGTTGTTGTCGTATATTGTCACAGGATAATTAGTGGAGTGACATCAGCCTTGAGGCAGTGCATTCTAACGTCAAAGTTAAAAGAAACCTTCAGATCAATTAAATGTCTCCTGAAATTCAAAATTCAGTTTGATTAAAAATTCTGTGCATTTCCTCTGAAGCATGCATCCTACATTTTATTTTGTATTTTTTTATGGGGGGAAAATTAAGTAAGTTATTTGTTTGTTTATTTATTACTGATAAGGAACCAAAGTGACATTGACAAATTGCTATTTTTGAACCAAGTGTAATACATAACTGATTGTGTTCACGTATCTGCATCGTGGGCTGGTGTTTGCTGGTGTTTGCTGGTGTTTGCTGGTGTCTATTCCCTAGTTGTACCGCAGTCGTCCAGCAGAGAGCAGAAATTAGCTGCTGTTGGCTGGACTCACACATTCCTTTGTGGTCCAATCATTTCTTAGCCTTGCCTGTTTCTGGAAGCGATCTGCTGAATAACCTAATTCGCATGACCCAAATTTCTGAGCTGAAAAACACACACATTTTGCTTTTGCCGTTTATTAGGGATGGAAAAACATTAACTCCCTCATGTCCCGTCATTGTTTGTTTTACCCGATATATCAAGCATGTATTTTGGTCCTGGATAGTGTAATTGTAACCTCTTCATTTAGAGGCAAAAACTGAAACACTATATTTTTACTGGTCCTCAGGAGCTTAATGTGTGTCAAGTGTCAACCATACCTAAGTTCTCATGTAGGCCAGCACTTTATTAAAATCCTATCATTGTGTTCTTCAGCGCCAGTTCCCTTTTTAACAGAATTCTAAATGTTTCTTTGTCTTATCCTTCCTCTGCAGGAAACTACAGCTCCTTCATGCAAAAGGAAATCTTTGAGCAGCCTGAGTCTGTGGTCAACACCATGAGAGGAAGAGTCAACTTTGATGACAATACAGGTAAGATAGCTTAGCTCAGATCTGATGGATCATTGTTTGTGAATGTTCATTATTTGAAGGAAGTGGGAGTGATCGCCCAGAACTTGATGCACATTTTCTATTAGTCTGTTAATGGGATTTTATATGTTACTAACACAAAGTGCTATATACTGTATATGTCAGTACGGATGGATGCGAATAGTTTCCAACAAATACAACACAAATATATAGGGGACTTTGTGGGGAAAAAAATATTTGACCACAAATAGATGGGGATTGCTATTTGTTTGGGCAACATCTTAGGGTGTTAAGAGCACAAAAAGATGCAAATTGCTGGCGTTGGGCCGAAATCTCACTGTCACTGTCACTATTTCATCAATTTCACATTTTTCAAATCTAAGCTGTTGATCAGTCTACACGTGTGGGTTTATTTTTTTATGTACTGTAATCTTATTTATATTAATTAATTGTTTTTATTTGTATTTTATATTTACTTATTTTATGTGTTGTTTAATTTATTCGTCATAAAATGTTCTTTAACTCTTTGCCTGCCAAGCGTTTTCAGAAAAGGGATGCTGTGGGTGCCAGCTGATTTAAAAAAAATTGTGTTTGGACTATGGAAACACACATACTACCAAGGCTTTCCTCCACCCGTTTCCCCAAAAAAACATAGTTAACGACTTTTAACGTCTTTGGCAGCCCTCCTTAGGATTTTACTAAACGTTATTAAACGTTTTTGGCAGTTAAAGAGTTAAAAAAATATATTTTTGTTAATTTTTACATTTATTTATTTATTTTATTATGAATTATTGACTAATCTACACTGTTGAAAATGGCTTGGGCTCTTTGATTTGAAGGTACAGTCAATTCTGGATTATAAAACGATAAGCCGCGCTAGCTAAATTTGAGGAATACTCTAGTTTGTTACACATATAAGCCGCACCCGACTGTAAGATGCAGGTGTTGTAATGTTCCCGCTACTTTCTTTTCCATAATGAGGGCGCAAATTGTCTCACTCTCGTTCTCGTTCCCTCCCCTACTGTTTTTGGGCTCACTTGGTTTGTTTTGCTCTGCCTGACGCTCTTGCGCTTCCTTTATACAGTAGTGCTCCCCCTTGTGATCTGATGGATAAGCCGCACCTTTGTATTAGCCGCAGGGTTGAATGCAAGTGAAAAAAAGTAGCGGCTTATAGTTCAGAAATTAATTTACATGCCATGTTTGGGGTCTCCTGAAAAGTGATCATTTTGAAGATACAAGGATTCTGCCCAACACCAACAATATACCTAAACACTAGGTCAGTTTTTTTGTTTTTTTGCAAATAGTTTGTTCTACAGGAAAAACTTGAGTAACAAATCAAATCACCAAGTCCATGTTTTTTGGCGAATAGTTTCTCCTACAGTAAAACTTGTGAGTCACAAATTATATCACCTTGGGTTGACTGTATGAGAATTTACATTCCATGTGAAAACATAACACATGAAGAATTACTTTGTGAGTGACTGATTTCTCTCAGCACTCTCCTGGGCTCTTTTAATGATGTGGAACGTGGTGAGGCATGATGATGGATTGGTTGTTTGGTTTGTTCCCAGTGAACTTGGGTGGACTGAAGGACCACATCAAAGAGATCCAGAGATGTCGACGCCTGATCCTTATTGCATGCGGCACCAGCTACCATGCCGGCGTGGCGGTGAGTAGATACTAAACAGTTATGGTGTAAATTGTTATCATTCAGCACATTAGGCCTGCAGCCAACTTGTTTTGACAGGATGGTGCCTGGTATTGCTTTAATGTTTTGTTGCTCCTGCAGACCCGTCAGGTCCTGGAGGAGCTAACAGAGCTGCCTGTGATGGTGGAGCTGGCCAGCGATTTCCTGGACCGGAACACACCCGTCTTCCGAGATGACGTTTGCTTCTTTATTAGCCAGTCAGGTGAGGGCTGATCTGGTGCACAGGCTTTGTTTGTTCCCCACTTTCCATGTCAGGGAGCCAGTATGTGAACTGCTTAGTAATCTGTTTATCTTCTTTTGTGTGATGTCCATCATTGGGTTCCGTTGAGGTTTGCTCAATTACAGCCTTGTATGCGTCACTTTCTACCAAACTAACAATCAGAATCACAACCTTTACATGTATTTTCTGTTGAACTTCATTTTCCCTTGCACGTCATCTCTCAGGGGAGACTGCTGACAGCTTGATGGCCCTGCGCTACTGCAAGGAAAGAGGTGCTCTGACTGTGGGCATCACCAACACAGTGGGCAGCTCCATCTCTCGGGAGACCGACTGTGGAGTCCACATCAATGCCGGACCTGAGATCGGAGTGGCCAGCACTAAGGTGATGCTTCTAAAGTTATACCATGAAGCTTCTTTCTAAATACACTCTATAAGGTTGAATATACCCATTCCAGGATGGCACACCTCCATTTGTTTCAGATTTAATTCCATAGGATATAATAGAATAAGTGTCATGCATTTCTTATAAAAATATAAACTCTACAGACAATGTTTGTACATTTCAACGTTTTTAACTATTAAGTAAGTTATTAACACCATTGACTCAGTTAATGATGAAGGTGTCATGTAAAAGTGAGTTGCATCATATATGCACTTAATGTGCCATTTTTTTGTCACACAAGTGTAAAAATAATTTAGCGTTCTTTTTTGGCTTGGATAACAAGTGACGGCGGACATGGTCATGACTGACTGCTCTAATAATAATAAAATAATTCATCTAGTTACTTAACATCACTTCCGGTGTTATGTATATTGTTTTCTTTTCTCACATTCTTTTTAAAATTAATATGCTTGGAATATGCTGACCTGAAAGTTGTTCACACTTCCCCGTGGACTATTTTGCTATAAATTGATTTTCACTGAAAGCAGTGTGGCGAGCGGTGACGTTTTAGAGTGGGCATGCTGGAGTGTCACCAAAATTTGGGGGGTATTTTTATTATTAATTTTAATATGAAGTAGTGTTTATAATATTATTTTATACCACTGTGTAGGTATTAAATTAAAGCGGAACTATTCAGGACTGACGCAGGTTGATGCACACATACCGTAATGTAACCAGCTCCGTGGTGAGTGAAATGACACAATCACATGGCCACAAATTTGCCAATACATTGGAATTTACAGTATTCGGAACTGGCCTCACCCTACCCGGAAGAGGGAAAAATGACAAGCGATTTCAACCGTTTGCTAACCTGTGGACAGCCAGCGAGCCATTTATGTTTCTCGTACGTCCTGGCTTGAAAGTGTTTCCGTGATGACTACTTCAGGAGTCTCTGGGAAAATGGCACATCATTGTGACTCGGTGATAAACTGGACCACTGACTGGTTACCGCATAACAAGTCAAGTAAGCCAATTATGCGCATGCGCGTTGTCAATGAAGCTGCTTTACTGCCAGCTTTTTTGCCATTCAAAAGACGCACGCATAGAAAAAAACCTCTTGGCACCAACACAACATGAGATCTCATTACGCATGCGCGAAACAAGCTGTCTGCTTTTCAGCTTTTCGCTAGGAAAACAGAACAAATTACACAGGAATGTAAGACCAAAACGGTAGTACTAAGGTATTGTATAATAGAGGACACTGATAGATCAATATTTTCAAGGATTGTATTGAAGGGCTTGGGCATGCACTGCATTATTAGCTTATTATGACCGCTTGCCACTGACTGAAAGGAAAGAATACTTTCGAAACTATCCAGGTATCTTAATAAAATGCAGATGACGTTCTTCGGTCAAAAGACACACAGGATAAAGAATTACAGTACGCTTAACATTTATTTGTAGCACTCTGGTTGAAATTTTCTTGCTTAACGGGTGCTGAACAATGTGACTTCAAAATTTGGAATTGTATATATTCAGATTGGCTTGACACATTTCTGGAAATAGGCAGCTAACACAAGATTTGCGTTAATGTTCAATTTTACACTTGGTGGTTGGCAGGCAGTCAAGATAATGTGCACAAAAAACATTAAAAACTAAATTTTCCGTAAAATGTTGCATCTTAAAACTGCTCAAATGTGGCGAATAATAATTCAGCTTGTTAATCACTTATACATGTATTTGACATTTTCTTTAATAGTTACGAGACTAGTGTATATTATGAAGCTCTACACCATGGGTGGACGAAATGCTGCCCTGTTCTTTAATATGGCCCTATGAGCATTTACATGATCAAGAGTGCATTAATTTAGATGTTAGGACAAAGTTTTGCCCATCCCTGTTCCATACCGATATATTTTTGTATGATGATGTATGACGACATCTTATAAGTGGAGGCGACACCTGGCGACGGTAGATGAAAGCCAGATGATGATGCAGCGAGCGCCTTCTCTTGTTGCTCTCTCCTACGTGCTGTTTGCAACGAGTATGGAAGCCAGACATTGTCATCGCAAGGGCCAGTAGCTCAAAACCTGATTACTTAAAAGGCCAAATTTGTGATAGAGTTCTTGTATTGGACCTCATTAACTCGTGCAGGTGGGTCTAATTATGAGGCCAGTGAGTATCTATAAACAATGGCACACAACTAATAATATCTGGGCTTATTCATTTAAAGTGAGCGAGTGACGCAGGTCCCGTCCTGGCCCGGCCCTTGCACTTGGCTCAGGGACTTGAGTTGTGTGCTGCTCCAGAGCCTGCAAGCACGCCTCAGAGACGCCATCATTTACTGCTTGGCTGCCTGGGCCACACACCCGCCGGCCCAAGCAAGGCTGCACAACCCAGCTCACCAAATCACTGGAGAACATGTGTCACAGCCCACAAGTCCAATTAAGCGCGCTGTAATTTGTGCAAAATTCATAAAAATGACATCCATCATTATGCAATGACCATATTAAAATATGTTGCCATGGAATCTAATTGCTGAACCCTGGGGCCGGTTTGCCAGGTCAACTGACAGCGAGTGGAAGATTGGCTTAAAAGATTGTGATCATACCTTTTGGGAATTTCAACTTAAAAAAAAAAGGTCACAAGAAAAAAGGTGTTTGAGAACTTTTAGTTTGTGTCTCAGCTGCATATTTAAGTGGTCATCGTTCTTAGATAAAGGTCAGCCTGTTCCACATTAATCATACTGCACGAGTTGATCCCATTTTTAGGCTGCAAACTTAAAAGCCAGGGACTGTTGTTAAAAAAAAATTATAAAGATTTTTACAATTATTTCCTTGGCGTTGAACTCCAGCAGCTCTTATGCAATGAATTGGCTTCAGGTGAACATTGTCTCTCCCAAATTGGCGCAGAAGACCTTTCAAAATTGCGCCAAGATTAAACAACAAACGGCACATTGCTCATGACAGCAGGCGTCAGGTCGCCGAAGTGTTTTGTGACGCGATGATCTGTAGTCCCCAAGTTTCAAGCATTTGTTCCAGGATGAGCGCTGCTATTGACTCCGCTCCACGTTTGCCTGCAACCACCTCGCCTTGCATTTCTCATCTGTTGTCCATTATTAGATGGAGACAAAATTCATTATCAGAACGGCAGAAAGGAGATCATAGTCTCAGAAACATTACTTTAGCGTTAAACGGGATCGGATTCCTTTTTGGTGTGTTTTTTTTTTTGCATTTCAAAACTTAATCACGCAAAACAACAACCAGTTGGAGATTTTTGCTAGTGAGTGTCATTGGTCCCAACAGCTTTTTTAGTGTCTTTGTAGAAACTAGAGGGTGCACTCACAAGCCTCACAATTTTTTTTATTTTTTTTCATGTGCACAGGCCTACACAAGCCAGTTTGTGGCCCTGGTCATGTTTTCTCTGATGATGTGCGCTGACAGGATTTCCATGCAGCCAAGACGCCGTGAGATCATCCAGGGCTTGAGAGTGCTTCCAGGTAAGTCAAAGGTGTTACCAAAATGGGATCTACAGATTACAACACACTGGAAATGTCATTAGGTTCATAGGAATCATCCAGAATTTCTTAAATTTATATCACATTTTGATAGTCATCTACGTATTCACGTTTTCGCTTTTTTCACATCCCACCGTCCCCCACAAAAAAAAAAGGCGTCACATGTACATAAGTGTTCACAGCCTTTGCTCGATACTTTGTTGATGCACATTTGTCAGTCTGAGATCCTGAGCACTATGGATCACATTTTCATCCACGTTGTCCCTGTACATTGCTGTATTCGTTGTTCCCTCAATCCTGACTAGTCTCCCAGTTCCTACTGCTGAAAAAAAATCATCAGTGATGATTTGTGTATGGTTTCCTCCAAACATGACAACTGGCATTCACGCCAAAGTGTTAACGCTTTGTCATCAGATTGGAGATTTTTTTTTTGTTTTCCTCATGGTCTAAGAGACTTTCAGGTGCCTTTTGGCAAATTCCTGGCAGGCTGTCATGTGCCTTTTACTAAAGAGTGGCTTCCATGTGGCAGAGATGGTTTTCCTTCTAGAAGGCTCTCCTCTCTCCACAGAGGACTGCTGGAGCGACCATCAGATTCCTAGTGGAAACATGATACACCTGAGCTCAATTTTAAGCTTTGCTTCAAAGACTGAATACTTATGTGACTGGCTTTTTCTAATTTTTAATACATTTGAAAAGTTTAAAAAAAGAAAGAAAGCTTTTAAATGAGTTAACCCCAACCTAAAAATGTTGTTTACAATAATATGTTCTAATAATATGATTAATATTGTGCTTGTGGAATATGAGTTGAGCAGCAATATCCACCCTTTAAAAAATAAAATAAAAAATCCATCTCAGGGGCGGCCATGTTGCCCCTTTCTGTCGACTGAAAATGACATCACATTCGCTCCGGGCTTTGGCAATTACCAATCACGGCTCACTCCTTTTCTGAAGCTGAGCCGTGATTGGTTGTTACCTGAGCCTTGAGCTTCTGTGATGCACTCCACATGAGAAGTGGACAACTCTGTATGATACAGTACTGTTATATATCACTATAATGTTATAAGAATACCCTTCTGACTTTTTCATACAGCACTTATGTTGGAATATTTATAGAATGTGCAGTTGTCCCATGACTTTAGAGAAACGGAAACTAAGGCAACTTTTTGGTGCATATATCAAGCAATGCGTTAGTCTCATTCATTTGCTGCAACATTAAATCATGACAATGAGGGTCATGAAGCGAAAGAGGCACTAAGGGAGGGTGCGGCTCGACTCTGCAGGCCCTCGCATGCCTTTTGGATATCTAAAGCAGATGATGGCGTGTCGTGAACGGTAAAATTACAAGCATAAAACTGTCTGGCCACTCAGATGCTCATAGTCAACATTCCCATCTGACACTTCACACGTGCGTAGGTTTTGCACAGCATTGTTCCTAAATGTTCAAATCCTAATTGGTTTCTCTCTCGTGTGTATTAGATCTGATCAAGGAGGTCCTCAGTTTGGATGATGAGATCCAGAAGCTGGCGACAGAACTGTACCAGCAGAAGAGTGTACTGATCATGGGCAGAGGCTATCATTATGCCACCTCCTTGGAAGGAGCCCTGGTGAGAAAACACAGACATCCTTTCCTGACTGGCTTCATGTCGTCTTTTTCCTCCCCCATCACTTCTAAGATCATTCAACATTTAATGAGTCCAATGTATCTGGAGGAGTACATGAAAAATGTCACTCCCAAAATATGCTTTTACATTTGTCAAACGACCAACTGTGCATTTCATTGCTCCTGCGTAATTAACTTATTAGTCTACAACGCAAGTATTAAACGATGGTCGCTTTTCTTACTCAGAAAATCAAGGAGATCACATACATGCACTCTGAGGGCATCCTGGCTGGGGAGCTGAAACACGGCCCTCTGGCTCTTGTGGACAATCTCATGCCAGTCATCATGATCATCATGAAGGACCACACGTATGTCAAATGCCAGAACGCCCTGCAGCAAGTCGTCGCCCGCCAGGTAGGACAAACCGTAACCAAGCGCTAATATCTTTATTTTTAATATCATGTCATATAAGTCCTTTCGACAGATAGATGGGGGGAAAAAAGGCCCCTAAGTGTTCATCATATCAAATATACTCACCTAAACATTTTTATTGAGCGCCGTATAAGCAATTGTGCCATCACAGCAATTTACATTTTACATTCTCATTCAAGAGAGATAAGAGCCTGAGACAACTAAATTTAATTGACTTTGAAATTCACATGTAAGATCTACTTTTTTACTATAACTTTATTCTGATTATGACATTCTGAAAACTAATTTATTCTGGCAATGTGACATTTTTCTCTGAAATATATAACTATGTATATCTGGGAAAAAAACGCCTGACTTCTTCATTATTATTTTTTACATTTTAGTTAATACTTCACACTTGACAACTTTGTATTGCAGTAGATCTACTTAATAAAAGCATATTTTTTTGAAACAAACTTATTAGAGTGTGTTAAAGTATACATAATTAGTACCTAATTTTGCATGTTTTGTTCATTAAAAGTCTGTAGTGTAGAATATATTTTTTTCTACTTTTGGGAATTTTCGAGGTGGAAAATATGAGCTTTTATTGTTTTTTGGACAAAAAGTGGAACCAAAATAAATTCTGTGGCCTATGGCTCACCTCTTGTTGTCACATGACATCATCACTCTTGGCCAACTGCAATACATGATGTTATCAGAGGTGTGACACTGATGGAACACATTTATTTTGGACAAATTTGACCAGAGATCTGACGCTTAATGCTTCGACAGGGCCGCCCAATCATAATCTGCGACCGAGACGATTTCGAGAGCATCAACAACTCGGGCCGCACCATCAAAGTGCCTCATTGCGTGGACTGCCTGCAGGGCATCCTGAGCGTCATCCCCCTGCAGCTGCTCTCCTTCCATCTGGCCGTGCTCCGAGGCTACGACGTAAGTGCTTTAGGCTGGCGTGCGCCGACATCTGCAAAGCGTTTCCCTTCCTACGCCGCCACCAGCCACAACCGTGACACTCGATTACATCAATTTGGACTTCTGACGTGATTGGACAGTTACACGTGACTCACATTCAGGATCTTGACGACATTAATGACCGTGCACGCTTGGAAAATGAATAGTTTGGTGATCCAACATGTTAAAGGAAATATTTATTTTGGGTGTTTTTGAACTAGATTCAGGTAGTTCGCATTATGACTGTTGGCAAACTTTTTGATGAGGGAGAAAGCTGGAACAGTTCCACCTGTCAGTACACTGGCAAAGTTGAATTAAATTAAAGCGTTAACTCTGGAGATAAATTGAAGTCATTTAAAGTGTTGAGAAAAACTAAAATAATGGACTTCCTGTTGCGGTCTATGTGCTGCTTGTGGGCACAACTAAACCTGGAGGCGAGAAGTTTTGAGAATTGTTTCTATGAGAAAAAAGATGTCCATAAAGCTGTTTGATTGTTTTGTTCAACAGTTAGTTGTATTTTACAGAAGAATTCTATTCAAGGATCAAAGAAAGTTATTACAACAGTTTTTGATTCTAAATATACTTCCTAGTTGATGATTTTAAATTAATTACAAAAGTAAATATCTGTGAGAAGCTTTGTAGAATATAGTAGAAAATGCGATTAATTACAGAAAGTTATGCGATTAATTAGTGCATTCAAGCGATTAAAATTTTAACTATTAATCATTTTATTTATGTAGCTCAGTTTGGGGAAAACGTATTAGAAAAAAAAGTCAATATTTATCACGAAACATTTGAAATAATAATTTCAACAATATCGATGCAGCATAACATTGCATCTGAATCACAAAGATGAAAGTTTGTGAATTCCCAAACGCTGAGTTTGATCTGTGAGAGTTAAAAAATACAAAGTGTGAAATGATTAAGTTGAAAGTGTGCTGTGTACTCGTAGGTGGACTGTCCTCGGAACCTGGCCAAGTCTGTGACAGTGGAGTGAAGACGGACACGCGGACGTACGGCGAGGGGACGGACAACAATACGTGCCGTTGCGTGCGTCCTCTTTTATGCATTTTACTCGTATCTGGCTGTTTCATCTTTCTATCTCCCTGTTGGACTCCTTCTGGTTGTTGTAGACTGGTGGCGGTCTGGGCTGGCACTCACGTTATCGTCCTTGCGCTGACTCGGTGCACAAATAGCATCCAAAAAGCGCTTCTTGGTTCTTATTGCAGCCAATCGGTGAGATTCGTTCATTTCACTGAGAGCATTTTGGAGCCGACGTTACTGACTGATGGAACTTTGAACTTTTTTTTTTGCCTCCTTTCTTCTTCCAAGTCCTTTCATTAGTAATTTAGTTGGTGTTTTTCTTTCTTTCGTGGCAGCTAATGATTTGAAGTGTCAAATTATTTGGGGCCACAGCAATCGTAAGTGCTGCCACTTTATGTGCACGCCGAGTAGCATCGTGTGGATGCGTGCTGGAGCTTCATGGTCAAATTGTCTTGTTACATTCTTTATTTATCATCGCTCATGTTTTGTTTGTTTTTCTAAATCAAACAATCATCATGTATTTTTGTTGGCTGATTCTTGTTCATGCACAAGAACAAGACTTGATTCTCTACTTTGTTGTTTCATACTACACAATGAAATGAAGTGATACCAGTGAGATGAAGTTACTGCCAGCCCACACCCTCCCATCATGACTACTGCAAACGCAATATCGGGACCATTTGTAGCTATTAATTTTCTATATTTTTTCATTTTCTTATGAGGGATCAGAATTTTGTATTGTTACACTATGCTTTGAAACGTGAATGTTAGTCTTTCAGAAAAAGGAAAAAAAAAAGTCCTGTCAAACCAAACCTGATTCCGGTTTGGGCCGCTGGAAACCAAAATCTGTGTATTTGATATGTACGTGCGATGGTGTTTTTGTAGCCAAATGTACTGAAGATGCTTCAAGGCCTTGGAAGACACACACACACACGTATTAGATGCTGACTCGGAGAGATAGTGATGTAATTCAGACACATTTATGAAGGAGCAGGAGCTGCTATTGTTACCATTTTTTCCGTTTGCTTTCAACATTCATCTCGCTTCTGCAAACAAGCCTTAATCTCAGTTTGTGCATGTATCCCCAACATTGAGCTTCGGTTTGTACGCTAGGTTTACAACCAATGTTATTAGTCAGCAAAACTGTATCTTTTAAAGTCAGTGTCGTTACCGAGATTAGTGGGGCACTATTTAGAATCCCTGATGTAATAAAGAGTCCCAACGAGTTGTCTTTGTCAGCTCATTTGTTGAGACGGTACAATGTGTTGGAGTAGAAAAACTGACAATGTGTACTTCAGATTTATTACAATAAAGACATGATTTAGAAGCTTTATGTCCACACATTCTATAGTGTTGTTCAAAGAAACTAAACTAAACTTTCAATTGAAATTCCAGGATGAACCTCAAATGTGCTATAACCTTTACAGGTTAACTTGAGTTGACCTCTAGACAAATTCACAACTCACTAAGTCAAAGTCTTGCCTAATGAAGGAAGTTGCCAAATTAATATTTGAAATAATAGAATGCACCACTCTTTACCTTCACTTATTTGTTATAAACACGCTGTAGGAAATTTACATGATCAAGAATCCTGGAATATTTGTTCCATTAAATGAGTCATTGTTTTCCAAAATTGGCTCATTAAAATGTATTATTACTATTTTTGTTCTTCATTACTCTCACAAAATAATTGATTTCTTGAAAAACAATGAAATACCAAAATGTGTAAATTATTTAACATTTAGGTGAAAGTTTGTGCCAATTAGTTAAAATAAAAATTATAGTTTATTTATTAAAATGAGTTTTTTTTCTTTTCTTTCACATTTATGGCGAAATTTGCACCTGTCCATTTTAAACATCAAATGTTGCCCATCACTGTTTGCTAACCAAGTTCCACTATGCTGCCAATTGATGATTATATGTTGGATATTGTGTAGAGCGTAACAACTTTCTGGACTTGTGGATAAACATGAACAATAGGCCAAAGTCGGTCAAGTCGGTGCTAAATGCACAAATAGAGCCAAATGATGACCTAATGCCCAATGAGCTCATGTATACTGTGAGACTGCCAAGACGCTAGTGAGTGTTAAACAAAGTACATCTTTCAGCAAAAAAATTGTGATTTTTCTCTCCAAAGTTTTGGGAAACGTTGCTTGAGCGCAATATAGAAGGTGAGCATATATGTCAAGTTCAAAGAGAATCTCGTAAAAAAAAATCATGAGGACCGCAGATGTTTCCAAACGGCGCAGAAGAGGTCGCCCATGAGGTCAGTCAAAGGGGTCTGATGAGGTTGATATGCTGTAGTCTTCACAAGCGCCACATTTCAATCCACTTCAACACCTAAGACACATGTTGCACCACCATCCTTTTCGCTGGCCCAAAACCTTCATGTTGTTCATTTTCCTTACAGGTGGCAAAAAAATAGTTGACACAAAAGAAAATGCTTTTCTATTTTGAGCAGATTGGGTGACTTTTACTTTTTAAGTTCCCCCCCACAAAGCCTCAATCTAAATCAATGTCTGGCCTGAGCTCGTCATTCCACTCGCCCTCCTAACCCGGCCGGCCAGGAGCCATTAGCACCATTTCGCCTTTCCTAAGGCCCGTCCATATTTCCAGAAGATTAGTCGGGCTTTGCTATTTTCCGTGATGGCTCATGCGCATGTGTGCATAAAGCAGCGTGTGAACATCTGGAGCTGGTTAGCCATGCTGGTGAAGTTCGATTTTTTTTGGGGGGGGGGGAGTCTCCCTCCTTCATAGTCTGCATTGCGTGGGCTGCCCTGCAGAGCGTCAGTGTGTGAACCCGGTGATCCGAGTCATGGTGTCACTGTGCTTGAATACCACAATCACAGTAATCAATGGTGGGTTTTGTCAGAGCCGTTAAGTTCACTGCAATGGAAACCATATGAAAGTAAGGGTGGAATGAAAAAAAGAAATTTGACCCAAAAAAATCCAGGAATGCAAAGTCAATTTTATGTATTAAAAGGTTTACTTTGCTTTTGAGAGAAACACGATTGTATCATACAAATTTTTATTTTTATATGACATTCATATTGGAAACCTGCAAAAACATTCTGGCAAGATTAATCTCACCAGTCATAATAACATTCAAACAAATCTTTGCACAGAGCCTTGTACATGCGTACTTTGCAAGCTTCATTCGGAGCACCTTTTGCAAATAGAAAAAAATAAATGCTGACTATTATTAACCCAGAACTGGTGCACCTTAATAGTCATAAGATTTAAATATGAACATATTGAAACACAGTCATGAATTAGGTTCCATATTTCTTCAAATAGTGGCTGGGCATTTATTGGGAGTATCAGGTTTTTATTTAAGATAAGGCCTTTAACCCATGACCCTTAAAAAGAAAAGAATAGATGGAACAGGTTATTTCAGTCCATGGTGATGGGTTAATATACGGCTTCTATTATACATGTCTTGATGGAGGGAGCATCTGCGATCGCAGAGTTGAACATCGGCGGTCATACATGTGCCAAATGTGGCGTCCAAATTTTGGCTATTTACTATGACGTGCACGAAAGCAGGCCAGCTGTCACTCGCATCGTGCTGCTTCAGCACAGTGAGGAACATGACGAAGATGTCGAGAAACTCAGGTTGTTGTCTTTACTTCAGCAAATGAAAAGCAAAGAGGAATCGTCTGTCTGTGGTTCTCAAACTTGGGTCCACGAGCTGTATCTTGGGGTCTGCAAAATAGCTGGCAATAAATGATGGTGTTTAAGTATAAGAGGGCCAGCATGTCAATAACATGCAAGTAAAATTAAAAAAAAAGTAAAAATTTGTGAGTAGAGCCCGCCGCCCCCCCTCTCCAACTCTGACCACAACACAATTCACCTCATCCCCACCTACAAAACAGCTCTCAAACGCAGCAAACCACAAAGAAAGACTGTTAAAATCTGGTCCCATGACAGCATTGAGACCCTTAAAGGATGTTTCCTATGCACAGAGTGGAATACCTTTGATGGGCTGGATATGGACACTGCTGCTGTGACTGTAACTGACTATATTAAATTCTGTGTGGACAACATCATACCAACAAAGGAAATAACTGTTTACCCCAACAACAAACCGTACATTACTAAGGAGGTTAAAGACTGTATTAACCGCAAAAAAAGGGCATTTAAGAACCAGGACAGAGCCCAGCTCAAACTGGTTCAAAAAGAACTCAAACACATGCTTAAAGAAGCAAAAAGGAAGCACAAAGAGACTATAGAAAAACACTTTGCTGCTAACAACTCAAGAAAATGTGGGACACCATGAGGAGGATCACCAACTTGACTCCTGCTCAAAAAGGTCTCAGCACTCTAAATGACCTCCAGAAGGCAAGGGAGCTGAATGACTTTTATTTAAGATTCAAAACCCAGGACTTCTCCTCTGAATGTGGGGAGGTCCTGAGGTCCATTTCAGTGAATGAGCAGGACTCAAGGCTGGTCATTCATCCCCATGACGTCCAATCTGCTTTTAGGTCTGTCTGCACAAAGAAGGCCTCAGGACCGGATGGGATATCTGCCCTTCTGCTAAAATCCTGTGCAGAGGAGCTCACAGCGGCATGGCAGCCCATCTTCCAGAGATCTGTGGACTCACACTCCATTCCTAGTCTCTGGAAAAAATCAGTAATTACCCTGGTTCCTAAAAAACAATGTCCTGTGGTCAATAATGACTTCAGGCCTGTGGCTCTAACTTCCATTGTTATGAAGTGTTTCGAGAGGCTGATGGTGACTCGGCTCAGGGGGGAGGTGGATGCACACTTAGACTCCCTTCAGTTTGCCTACAAGCGGGGTCGCGGCACTGACGATGCTATCAACAGCATCACACATCTGGTCAGCAAACATCTGGACGTCCCTAAAGCTTATGCACGTGTGTTGTTCGTTGACTTTAGCTCAGCGTTCAACACAATGCAGCCGCACCTGCTTTTGGGTAAACTGAAGGAGATGAATGTGAACCCGTACATCTCGAGGTGGCATCACTCCTTCCTGACACAGCACACACAGCAAATCAGGGTCACATGATTGTGTGACATCACACCCTGAGAACTTTATCATTAAGTTCTCTGATGACACAGCTATCGTCAGCTTGTTGCAGGCCGGCGGTAGCCCACTGGACTATTTCTCAGAAATAGAGAAATTTGTCTAGTGGTGTGACCGGAATCATCTTGTGCTCAATGTGGGGAAGACAGAGGAGGTGATATTTGATCCAAAAACTGTTGGTGACCACGGGCCAGTCGTCATTAAAGGCAATCACATCAGCCAGGTGGGTTCATGCAGGTATCTGGGGGTCCACATTGACAACACACTCAGCTGGAGGGTACACGTTGGAAGTCTCTGCTCCAAACTCCAACAGCGTCTCTATTTCCTACGCAGACTGAGGGTCTATGGAGTGGAGCAGAGGATCATGCTGTTGTTCTACCGGGCTGCATTGGACAGTATCATCAGATACGGCATTGCGGCCTGGTACGGCAACCTGACTGTGCAGTCAAGGTCACAGATTGCCGGTCTGGTGCGGACTGCCATGAAGATCATGGGGGTCGGGAATCATCCTTCCCTACAGATGCTTTATGAGCAGTCCGTCACCAGACTGGCACAGAAAATTGTTACTGACCCGACTCACATTCTGCATCATGAGTTCCAGCTACTGCCTTCCGGCAGGCGATTCAGGGCCCCCAGAACCAGGCTGAACCGCTACAAGAACTCATTCCTGCCGACATCCATCAAATTGCTTAATAACCGACATTAACTAAGTGGTGCAATATATATATAGGAGTGCGTGTATTATTTATTTTAATTATCTCTCTCTATTCTGTTGTTTTTCTTACTGTAAACTACTGCTGCACTTCTTATTTAATTTTGATTTTATCTCTTTCTATTCTGTTGTTTTTTTCCTCACTGTAAACTGCAGCTGGACGGAGTCCAGGAAAAAGTTCCCCACGGGGAAAATAAAAGTATATCGTATCGTATCGTAAAATAAAGATACTAAACTAATTTACTCCTCCCTATACTAACTTTGGGTCATTTAAAAACTCTGGTATTACTGCAACCTAACCAAGGTTAACCAACGAAAACAAACAAAATAACTCAAACTTAAAAAATTATAAATATTTTCATGAACCAGTTTGCTGAATAGATCAATGCTTCCCAATTATTTTTTGCTAAGAACCCCCCCCCCCACACACACACACACACACACACACACACAAAAAAAGAGAATATTTTACGACCACCAAACTCTCTGCCATGACTATTAAATAGTATCATGTCTATAAAATTGTAGAAAGTACAGGAGCTAATACTGCCACTGCCACCTACTGTACTGGATGTGAAATTACACTTTATTCAAGTAAGGCAAAAAAATAAATAAAAAGTGCACTCCATTTGCCATATACTTTTTTTTAACTTATATTTATAAAACTAATAACAATTTTACTAAAAATTAAGCATAAAAAAAATCTAATGAAAACTAACACATTTGCTCTAAAGACTAATTAAAACTAACGTAACTCATTCACTGCCATTGACGGCTAAAGACATCAAAAATTTATTTGAACTATTTCTATTAGTTTAACATTTTTCCACTTTTGTTAACAAGAGTATAAAAACCTAGATTTTTTTTTTATTGTACATTTAGAACAGATATAAAATTTGCGATTAATCGTGAGTTAACTAGTGAAGTCATGCAATCAATTACGAGAAAAAAAAATATCGCCTGACGCCCCTAATTTTTTAATAATCTTGTCTTCCCTTTTTTCTTTAAAAAATATATATATATATTTTTTGTTTTTAATAATCTTTTCTTTAAAAAAGAAAAGGAAAAGATTCTTAGAAATTAGGGGCGTCACGCGATTACATTTTTTAATCATAATTAATCGCATGACTTCACTAGTTAACTCACGATTAATCGCAAATTGTATATCGGTTCTAAACGCACAATAAAAAAATTCTAGGTTTTCATACTCTTAACAAAAATGGGGAAAAATGAACTAATAGAAATAGTTCAAATGAATTTTTGACGTCTATAACCGTCAATGGCAGTGAATGAGTCAATTTATAACACAAAAGTCAAAACAAAGTACAAACTAACTAGAATGAAAAATCCCAAATTATTATAACCCTGGACGTATCATATAAACATCCCTACATATGTGAACATGATTCCGAACATGTCTGCTGGTTGCTTTTTAGAAAAATGTCATGAAAAGAGTGTTTTCATTAATATAACGACCAAACTGCCAAGTTGACCAAACTCGTTTGTCTCTGTTTACAGTCCTGTTAGCAAAAAAATAATTCTCTTTAATTCGGTTCAATTCCTTTTAATTATTCTACGAATATTTATGTTGAAATGTTAATAAATAAATAATGTTAGGACCCTGTAAGGGACTCCTGGACCCAAAGTTTGAGAACCCCTCTTCTATGTGATCAAGGGCAAAGAAATGTAGAAAAATTGTCATGCAATTGCTCAGCTGACTCCAAATTTTCCATCTGTGTAAATGAGAGCATTAATGGCTATTCATATGTGTCTTACAATTTGCTATTCCCTTCCAACTTATACTAATTCTCTTCTTTTCTTTCAACGAAACAGGCCGAACATTCAGAATCAGTCCGTGGTGTAGCCCGCCTCATAGACCGGCTCTCGGACAAAGTCTCTTGAGCTCCAACTCAGCCCTGACCCAGGACAAGCGCCATTAAAATGGATGGATGAACTTGCTCAGTTTCAATGATATCAAAACTGAAGAGATTGTGGAATTGCGCACGATGCAATTGGAGTCATGCTCCCATGTGTGAGTTCATCATCTCTGCTGGACAGGGAGTGGACACTTGAAGCTCTCTGCGGGAATGCTCTCGTGTGATACAAAGTCAGTGATTCAAGCATCCGCTGGGCTAGATGTGTACAAAAGTCCGTGTAGACAAATAGCGGAAAGCAGCTCCTCGTTGTCTTCCGCACAAGGCAGGTCGGCCACAGCCTGCTGGGCTTTGCTCTCCTGCAGACACAATCAAACATGGTCACGCGCTTGGAATTCTTGCCGGGATTCTCGCTTTCACAGGCCGGGACGTGGCGGGGGGCGGGCCGGTGGCGGGGCTCGTCCCGGAGCGGGTCCTTGAGGTAGCGGGGGCAGGGTGCCGGAGGACGAGAGGGGCGGCGGCGGGGTGGGCGGCAGCTCGGGCGCGGCGGGTATGTGCAAAGAGGTGGGGGGGAGAGCCCGCTTAGGAGGCGGGGTGTAATAGGGAGGGGTGGACGGACGGGAGGGGGACGCGTCGGAAGGCGTCGGAGGAAGGAGGGGCAGGGTGGCGGAGCACGGGGGGGATGAGGAGGGGACGTTGGGGGTTGGCGGGAGGGTGCCCTGTGGTGCTGGTGGACTCCTGCTGGGAGGGGTGTAGATGGGCGACGGGTTGTAGTGGGGGTAGCGAGGGGGGGCCGACTTCAAACGAATAAAGTTCATGCATCTGCCCTGAAATGACAAAGTGGACCAGATGTTACACAGACGTTTACAATGCAGTGACTTTTCCAAAAGGCCTATAAAAGCAGAAGAGTGTGTTCTTTTTTTTTTTTTTAAGGTTTTACTTTTGCACCCTTCTTTTCATAGCAAATCATTGTTTGAGAAGATAGTAAAGGCAGGAGCTGTCATTGTTTTGGAGTGCATCAGTAAGTTCAGTTTGGAGCAAGCTCAATGATTCTCATGTTGCTGGAAAATACAGTATTTTGGTCCAATTCAAACATGATTGAGTGCTTCACTTTTTTGTTCAAATTCCTACTAAATGCTGACAAGAAACCACTGTAGGAAAGGCCATTGAGGTCAAGTATTTCAAGTGTTTTATTTTCACCATTTTATCCATGATGATAATTTTTTAAAAACAGAACAAAAAAATGTTTGTCTTTTACAGTAAATAAACAAAGGATCTTTTATTTTATAAGTTTATAAATCCCCAGCACAAAATGTAACATTTACTATGATGCTTAGTGAAAGTTTGACGTTGAAGAGATTGACATCTCGTTTGACCAATCAGAATCAAGTCTCTTTTTCCGGTTTAGCATTTAGCAAGATGGCTCTGGAATTTCTACCATGTGATTGATAAATAAGAAAAAAACAACAAAGGTAAGACTAATTGTTGTCATCCTTGTTTGTAGGGGCTTTTTACGTGTGTGTTGTTTGTTTTAAACATACTGGTATGTCTTGTCTTGGTGAAATGTCACCGTAGCATTTGCGAGCTAGCATAATAAGTCTTCTTTTGGTTTCACAATTTCTATTTTGTTGCTTCATGTTGAGTGTTTAGTTGCGGTTTTCCTCTTCAAGACAACATCTACTCGTGTGTGTTGCATTTAACAGTGTTGAGTAGAAGTAGACACCTGCTTCCAATTACAACACTTTGGTTTATTTGTCTCCTTTATTGTGTACAATTTCCTGCCAACGTTTCTTAATTCATCAACCTGGATTCGTTTGATAAGTAAAAATTCTCAATGATGTTTCCACTAAATTATGTTGACATTGCACACATTGAATGTCATTTCTTAATTCAAATGGAATGTGTTTGCAAGGTTAATGGTTGTAATGGAAATCAAGTTTTAAGTAGATCCTATGCAGTATTGTAACTTTTAAAGTGTTGTAGTTTCTGTGTTCACGTGAATGTTTATGCCTCGGTGGAGGTCTGCGTTCTCTAGGTGCTCTTGTTTTGACGCGTTAGTCAACAACAGCAAGTTTGTTGAGCAAACAAACTAAAAAAGTGTGACAAGTGGAAAACAAATGGGCATGCAAGTTGTTCTTTACATAAAAAGCAATTGATAACTATGGAATATATAAGCAGTTTTTTTTTTTTAAACTGGACTCCCTTTTATCTACTTAATACAGCATAAAAACAGAGTTGATCTTTTCGGGCCCAGTAGTAGACGACATGTTACAGGAACCTGACATGGAGTTTGCCACTGATGGATCTTGTTAGTCCCACAGCGGCATTCATTTAGGGGGAGTTATAAAATGGAGGATCCTAATTGTAACCAGAGCAGCCTGTTTACTGCAAATCGTCAAGGAGGCTTTTTCAGTGCCCCGAAGAAGGTTTACAATGAGGAAGACTCACTTAGGCTCAGGATGTTTGCTGTTGGTTTCATAAAACCAAAAGTCCTTGAGGTTGTATAAGTTTTACACATTTTAATTTATATTAGGTGAATCCTCAGTTCAGAAAGCATCAAAAGATTGTTTTGTGTTGTTCTTTGTTGCTATTTTTCTTCCCAAAAATGGTCTGTTGATGAGAATGACAAATTGGCCAAAATTGAAATTGCGCTACACTACTTGTGCTAATATTTAGACATGGATGCAGCAAGTTAGCCACCAAATTGTCAGGTGCGCCGGGCAGATGTCAAACGAAACACCATTGGTACGACGAAACGGCCAGCATGGAGCAGAAAGATTAATCGAATTCCCAAACAAGCGCATTCAGGCTTTTCGTCAGCACGGAATCAGTTTTTTATGTTTTAACGCAGCTGTGCTGTCTATGGATAATAGAACCCAAAATGTTGTTTGCCATACAACGTATGTATTTTAAGGTTTATACTAATATAGGCAATTATAAACATTTGGGCGTTGACGTCTATTCTTAGAAATGTTCACTAGTCGCGACAAGTGTTGGTCGCTAAAACCTGCTAATTTATGGATGTCGTCAAAGCAGGTCAAATCAATGTTTTTTTTACATTCTGGAAAAAATGAGACATAATTAAAGTGGAAGTGCAACTTTGTTGGAAAAAACGTGACTATACAATTATAGGTTAATGTTGAACACCTGTTTGCTTTTTTTCGTTGATGACTTCACTCAGTAGGTGGACTTGAGGACTGAATGCCGATTGTAGAACGTAATAATATGAATGTTTTGGTTGGTGAGTGCGTGCATGTGTGTGAACTTAACATACATATGTGTTAAAGCCACGCACGAAGGTTTGAAACTCTCCGGAGAAAGTGTTTAACAAGCTAACTATGACAGGAGTGGCCAATATGTTAGCCATGCAGTCCTCCACTAAGCAAAATGTTACTAAATGGATCTTCGAGGCATCACAGATTAACAGAATGATTTAATGATGATGATAAGTAGAATCTTAGCAAAAGGCAAGTTTCGCAAAAGCAAGCTGGTAATGGAAACACATGATTTTCGAAAAAACACACAAAAAACCTCAAATATCGCAAGAACGTTTTTACGCTCTCATGAGGTGGTTTTTGAGATGTGTCGAAAGTGTAATGGAAACACTTTTTGCGCATTCCCTGTCGTCATCGTCATGTGACCCCCGCCCGGTCACGGAGGAAAGGAAATAGGAAGTACGGGGCCACACGCTTTTGTGTCGGAGCTGTCTCCAGAGGGGATAACAAGTCTTTTTAAGCACAACACGCTTCAGTTATGGAGCCGATATGCCGCCTTCAACGCACGTATGTCTCATATCGTTGCATGAGAAATGGCCGTTGCCCCGTCGTCGTTGAAATCCATCCGTCCACAACCATAACACGAGTTCTAAGCGCGCGCACACAGCAACACCAAATGGTCGAACCCGCTCGATGAGGGGAGGGAGATGATTTTAAAGTAATATTAACAACTCCGGGCGTCTGTTGTTAGACATTATTAACATTTTAATTCTTTATTTCATATATTAACCATGTTGAAATTTTTTATAGATGTGTAAAGCAGGTGAAATAGTGTTGAACTCAGTATAATTTGACCTTAACCTAAGCTGGTACACCTTGTTTGGTCTAAAATTCCTGTATTTTGTCTGGAGATCGGCACAGCTGCAAATCTGTTGTATAACGTGTTTTAAAAGGCGTTTCACTTTCCAAGCTCGATACTATAAGAAGCCCTCTCTCCCAAGGGAGGGGGCACACGGACACTCTGAAATTCCACCTCATACGTGATGTTCAGTATTCCTGTGACGGGAGAATTCTCTGTTTAATAAATCATCCTTGAAAGGTGTTTTTTCTTACAAGAAGTCTGTCTTCAAATTTTTGGAAGACGCAAAAGACGACAAATTATTAGCCTCTTTCACTGTCTTCCGTAAATATCATGAGCACCCTCTACAAAACTGCGAGATCCCGCGAGGCGGGATATTACGAGAATTGCACCTTAGAAGCGAAACACCGGCAAGTCGAAATGATACTTTATCAAAATAGTACAATATCACTTTTATTTTTGCGAAAAACTGTAATGGAAACGCAGCTATGGATGTAAACCTTTCGAGGATGTTGTTTTCAATATGTTTTCCTGTAATGGATTTTGCATTTGTGTATACTTTGGCCTTGTTTGACATACTGTGTCACAATCATTCTTGGATAAGTGTTTGCCTGCGTGCATGCAACCTGTATCACTCTACAATGAACAACCCAAAACATGTTTTACCCTGAAAGCTCGGCCTGCCATTCCGTCTGTTGTCCTTGTGAGTTAAATGAGAAACACTTGAGATGAAGCAATGACTCACATTGTTCCATACTCCCAGTCAGACTTGAGTGTAAACACAGCTGTGTGCCACCAGACCCACTTTTGTGAAAACAATCAAGCAGCTGGTATACATATAGTTCATATATGTATGTAAAGGTCTTTATATAGAACAACCTGGATTGTAATGCTGATTGAGTGTGACATGACTCCACAACAAGAGTTCCATCTCAAATGTGAGTTATTATTCTAAATATAAAGATTACATTACATTACTAGCTTATCAAGTGTAAGGGTTGTTTCAGTTGCCAAGGTGGTGAATGTGCCAAAATGTTGGTGCAAATCCCAGTAAAAAAAATACTGATAAATGTTGTTGTTTTAAACGCAAGTCTGTAAGGAGTTCGCCTCCGTCTAAAGTCTGTCTGCAGTGCGAATGGATGCAGTGAAAAGATTTCTGCTGAAGTCATCACAGCACAAAGCCAAATGTTATTTCTCAATGGACGGTTGTGCGGGTGGGAGGGGGTGTGAAGATAACATTGCATTTAACTGTTGGCAGTAAACATGCAATCCTGGAGAGTGGAATCTGTGCAAATTATTGAAAGAATAGGAAAAAAATGCAAGAATCAAAAATGGTATAGTAGTCAGCCAGCACAATTTCCTACAGTTTAACCTTAACATAGATCGTTGAATACATCTCATGTTGTGATGTCGCTCATTTGTGCCAATCACTGCACGTAGCCTTCCGACAGTAAAGTGAACCGTTAGCGCCTTGATTGCACATCTGGCCATTGAGAAGTAACATTTTTTCTGTGATGACTTCAGCAGACATCTTTTCCCTGCATGAATTTGCACTGCAGCCAAACGTTAGACGGAGGTTAACTCCCAATTTACCAACAGTTCACCCATGAGGCTCTCTTTGCATAGTGCTTCTCAAATTGGGGTCACCGGTTCCCTGGGGTCCACAAAATGATTTCCAATGCTGTAAATTATCATGTTGTGCATATGTATCGTTAAAATATATATATTTTTTCCTTTATCATCTCAGGATGCTGGTCACCTTTGCATTTTGTTTGATGGTGCATTGTAAAATTTTCCTTGGCCATAATGGGTGCCTTAGCTCACTGCAGTCCACCATTTTCATACAATCACTGAAAGCGATTGACGTTATCTGTAGTTTTGTGGAATCTTACCTTATCACCTGGATGAGGTCTCATGACAGACACACGGTTGTAAGCTTTTCTTAAAAGGGCCCACAGTGCATCCAGCTTGCTCTATAGAAACAAAGGAGTTAAAATGTTAATCTTAACTCACTCACTGCCATTGACGGTTATAAACGTCAACAAATATTTTTAACTATTTCTATTAGTTTAACATTTTTTTTCTACTTTTGTTAACAAGAGTATGAAAACCTAGATTTTTTTTATTGTACATTTAGAACAGATATAAAATATGTGATTAATCATGAGTTAACTATTGAAGTAATGCGATTCATTCCGATTAATTTTTTTTTAATAATAATCATCTCGTCAGGCGATTCAATTTTTTAATTGTAATTAATCGCATTGACTTCACTAGTTAACTCATGATTAATCAAAAAAATTATATCTGTTCTAAATGTACAATAAAAAAATTCTAGGTTTTCATACTCTTGTTAACTCTTTTACTGCCAAAGACGTTAAATGCCGTTCTGCAAAAACCTACGGAGGAGCGCCAAAGACGTTAAAAGACGTCCACCCATTTTTTTTAAAAAAAAATTTTTAAACGGGTGGAGTAAAGCCTTGCCCAGCTGTGGTGAAAGTTTCAAGCAGGTCTAGTGAGCCTAATGACTATTTTTGGCCCCTAGAGGGCAGCGATGACTCTCTTTTGACAAGATTGGGTAGGCGTCAGTAGAAGACGACCGGTTTGTAAGCAGCTCACGCTCGAGCATTTTTTTTCAAAGATGAAAAGCATCGACCAACGCTAAAGAGCACATTGATGACGACGATGATCATCATCGATGATGATGATGGTGACTCCGAGGTTGGAAGCGTTGACGCGGCAGTAGAAGACGTGAGGCGGAGCTAAAGCGAACAATGGCGGTTGCAAGCAGCTCACACTTGGGAATTTTTTTCAAAGATGAAAGGCATCGACCAACGCTAAAGAGCACATTGATGACGGCGATGATCATCATCAATGATGATGATGGTGACTCCGAGGTTGACGCCGAAGTTGGAAGCGCTGACGCGGCGGCTATGACGCTCAGGCGGACGTTCAATCGGACGACAAAGAGTGCCCCGAGTCCAATGCATATTCATCGGAGGAGTGGGTACAGTCTGCTACTTGCTATTCCCCGGAAAAAAAGGCCGTCAAGAAAGTGTAACGTCTGCACGCGAAAGGGACAATTGAAAGTGAAACTAATCTGTTGTGCAAATCCTGCTCCCTCTCCTTGCACGCAGGGCAGTGTTACAAAAAGAAAAACTGTATTTGAAACATCCACATAATTGTAAGTAGTACCACAGTTGCACACATTTGTAAATAGTTTGCGAAATTGTTTTGTCAAATTGTTACACTGTTGAATGGAAATAAACGTATTTTGCAATCCAAAAACACTTTTTCATTGTTGGTGGTGGTGTATTACAGAAGTAAAGCACTATTTAGGTGTTTGTGGCATCATTCATGGACAAAAAGAAGTGTACAATTCACTAGAGTGCATGAAGTTTCACAAAAAGCTCCTTTTCTCCGCTTTTTGTTTCAAAACAGAGCATTTCGGTGAAACTAACCATTTTCTATTGTTGATTACTGAAGAACGGAATAAGGTAGAAACAAACTTTTTTCTGATAAAAGATGAGAGTTCAATCTTTCATTTGGTAGTATGTGTGTTTCCATAGTCCAAACACAACATTTTCTGTGGACCTTGAAAGATCAGTCAAAATGCTTAAATCGGCTGGCACTGGCGACATCCCATTTCTGAAAACGTCTGGCAGTCAAAGAGTTAACAAAAGTGGGAAAAAATGTTAAACTAATAGAAGTAGTTCAAATGATTTTTTTTTTTACGTTTATAGCCATCAATGACAGTGAATGAGTTAATGACGCATATGTTGTAATGTAATAACCTAGTTTCTTTGCTTCTTCCAGACATACAGTAAAAATATATCAAGGCCCTCTATGTCTACATCCGTCTGTGTATTCACAATTTTAACAAGCAGATATGCTGAGGATAAAGGGAGGCAACACAGCTGTTTTTCCCTCACAAAAATGCTAGTCGCGCAGCCCCATTCCCTGGAGGTCAGTCCAACAGGAGCCTGGTTTCTATTAGCAATCTCCTGCTGGCTGGAAAGGAACAGTCACTCCTCTAACCGAATGCTGGCATAGCTGCGTCAAAGCAGTAGTTTAACTTGAATATATCGCGTGCCATTTTCACAAACAATTTTCACAAACAGATCTTAGTAATGTTTCTACTTGCATGGCCAGATGCTGATTAACATTGATCCTTTGTAAGAGGCATGTTATAGACAAAGCAGCATGCAAACAGTTGCTGTTATGGGCCTTTGTAAGTGGAAACTGGCAAACATTCGTCTGTTTGTCTCTGATCCTGATTGGGTTTTCATCTTGTAGCAATTTATCATGCAAATCTTTCTCGCATCTCATCAGATCAGGTTGCATATTTTTGTGATCATGTAGAAACAGATATTTATGTCAAATGGACAAGAACATCTGAATCAGGTTGAAGTTTCTTGATCAGAGCATTCATTCTTGTACCTGGATGGGAGAGTACCACTTGTGGGATCCAAGAGGTTTTTGCATGCCATTGTTGAGAATGCGCGTGGGGGACTGCTCAAACTCCTGCTCAGGCATCTTCACTTTGGCATTTTTGGCCTTCTCCAGTTTTGCGCCTTCTTCAGTGGAGCCTTTCTCACCCCAGCGAACCTAACAAAGACCAGTTTGATGTATCTTACATTGGCAAAGTTCTAAGATTGAGTATCTTGACATTCTGTTCTTACCTCCATCCTTTTGATTCCCCCAACTCCCCGCCCTCCATAGTAGGAAGCATCTACAGTAGGCCATTTCTTCTTTGGTGTATCGTCGTCCTCATCGTCCTGTAGGGTTGAGACAGGAAGTACAATAATGAGGGTATTTACAATAAATCAGCCATTTTTCTGGCTTCATGTAGTTCATTTTTGCTTATTAAAATGTCTCTGTTGCTATGGTTGCATCATAGCAAGTGTTGAGTACAATATTTCAATTACCTTTAAAAAAAATTAATAATAATAAAATAAAAATATACATTAGGCTACATAGAAGGGTCAAAATATTACAAACCACTCTCACTCTGCAAACTATAACCACAATAATAAACATACAGTATTGTTAAATTAATACCTCGGCAACACTTTCAATGAAATTTAGGCTGATTAACATTTTAATGGGGAAGTCAACCCCAAAATGTTCTTTACAATAATATGTTTTATGCAGCGCCACAAGTCTAAGAACGGTCTTCTGATTAATATTACAAAGTAGCACAATCCACCCGTTTATTCATTTCAGGGGCAGCCATTTTGTAACTAGCTGTCGGCTGAAAATAACATCACAGTTGCGCAGGTAGCAAGCAATCATGGCTCATCTGTTTTCTGAGTTTGGTCATGTGACATTCGCAAGCTGAGCTGTGATTGGTCGTTACCTGTGCTTTAAACAACTGTGATGTAATTTTCAGCCGACAGTTGGCTATACTAAGACTGACTTGAGACTATAAATTAAAATCAGCAGTAAAACTGGGTTGGGTTGGAAAATAGCAAAAGTCTGAATTTCATTGTTAATGTTGGAGGGAGTTAACTTGCAACACATTTAAGAGATTGGTGAAGACTTTCATTCCAGGGTGGGAGAGAATGAGAGTGCTCGGCCATTGAGGTTTAAGATGTCAGAATAAACTAAACACTGGCATGGAGTCATTAGAGTCTGTAAGGGTGCCGCTCCTACCGAACTCTCCTCCGCAGTAGGTGGCGGCGGCTCATGGATGATCTGAGAAGGGATAAACACATGGACAGAGAAGACCATTCCACATCAGATAAAGTCATGAAAGCATGTTGAAAACTTTTGTTGTCTCCGCCCATGGCTGAGGAAATGCTTTGTCCACTTCGATGAGCAAAGCACTGACCTAGAAATCTGCCTTCCACATTTTGGGAGGCAAAATTGAGCTTCATAAATGCTATATTATCTTTTTGTTGATATAATTCTGGAGCAGTATCCTCTCTGTGTAATGTCTTCATTATTTTCTCTTATTTTCAGATGTGCATTGTTTGAGCTTTCTGCACGGCTGAAAAGTTACCAGCCTATGTGATCACACATTGCACGTACAGTTTAGTCTGCCTGGCACGGGCTGCACGCACCTCTCGTGTGTGTTTTTGTGTCATTTTTGCCGTCTACAGATGAGCTGTCATGTTGATTGTAAACCAAATAAAGACTGCAAATTAAATGCATTGCGTGACCTTGATTTTTCTTATTTGTGATTTTCCTCCATCCTTCTCAAAATCCTGGAGCAAGAACGACTCTCCATGGTAACCCGGCATCGTTTTCCTAAACAGACACGCATGGACTTCAAGTGCCATGAAATAGACAAGAACAGAGAGAAGGAAAGGGAGCAATGCTGTTGAAGTGGACATATTGGTCTGGTTGCTTCCAGCTGTGGTGGCTTTTTTTTTTTTTTAAGAGAGAAAGACTGCATTTGACTGTGACGAGATAATTTGTTGCAATATTCTGATGCTGGCACAGATGTGTTGTTCCATGCATATTACACTCTCCAGAGCAGCTGACTGCTTCAACAGTGACTTCACTTCTGGTGATTTATGTTGCTATACTGTATTTTTTCATCAGTCTCATACAAACAAATCATGCAAATTATTCAGTGATGACAAAAGCTGGGGGATATTCGAATTTTGACATTGTTTTACCACCGGGGTATACAGTAATACTGTCAATTATATGACATCATATTAGGTCCTCATGTGCCACAATTTTTATGAAGGTGTTGAAAGTGACGTTACTATTTTTAGACACTGCAGCATACTGTATTACCATACTTACCAACCCTTATGTTGACTGATGAAAGAAGTAAAAAAAAAGAAAAAAAAAGTGATTTCATGAGAAAGTAGTATTTTCTCTTTCCAGGATACGTTAACATATGACAATAGTCATAATATGAGTGTACAGTATCTCAAATGAGCAGTCTGAGACCAACAGCAATTTTCTCTTGAGATACGTCATTAAATATTTTTATCAAATATTTGTTCAATTAAATAAGTGGTGGTTTCACAAGAACAGACACATGCAAAAGTTGTCTGGATTTCATCATGCTACTCATTCTGATTGTAGCGTTGATGGGCCAAAACAGTGACTATTTCATTGTTTCAACAGTCCGGATTTTGACTATGTTTGCGATCACAGTAATGTGAAGGTAATCTTGCAAAATTATAGTGGCACAGCCTTAGAAATAAAAAATACTAATTTCGGTTGACCATATCAGAGGTTGTATTTGCATTATGTGATCATCATATTGTTGAATTGATTCCAACATAAATGAAAGCTGAATCATCCTTATTTTATAGAGGAATCTTTATTTTTATTTTTATGGAGCTGTACAGTTGTACCTAATGTTGTAATCAGTGAGAGTATTAGTACATACATATTGTATACACTGTGGGATTAAATTGACTAGAATTTTGGATCAAACAAGACAAATGATCAAAAAATCCTAAATCACCAATTACCCGTACTTTAACCGTTAAATTACCCAACGGTCTTGACTTCTTCCGTTTGTAGACCCCATTCTGCAATATGAGTCCAAATGGGTCATGCGCCCTTACTGGCACATAACATTTTCACAGTTTTATAAGTTAACGAAACAACTTGGGGTGGTGTTGGCCAGACAAGCGCTATTACTGCTACTACGTTATAAAAAAAACAATTGTCTACTAATCTATATGAGAGGGTGAACTCACCACAGTGCAGCAGAGGGGCCAGAACCACCAGAGGAGAGCCAAAATGAGAAGCAGCATGAGGATGAGCAGCGTGATAGCCAAAATGGTCCCATCAGACTGTGACATATAAACACAGAGCGTCACACTATGTATAAATTCACTGTCCAAAGATGGAGCCCTTTTATTTCTTGCCCCTTCACTGAATCAACTTGATTTGACTGTAATTGAAAAGACCACCATGTCATTTATTTGTCATGATTGGAGGAAATAAACACTGTAAAACCACTTCATGGCATTGTTACTAGAATTCCGTTACCACAAGCTTAAAGGCAAGCTTCTCTGCTGGCAGCCATGTTGTATGTTCTAGACTTGAAGTCAACCACGCACATGGTTGACTAAGGAGGTCCAGATGCTCCTCACTTTGGGTCAAATAGAACTCGATGCAATCGTAAGACACAATGACTCGGTCCGTTGTGTCTCTAAAATGTACGAGTCTAAGATATTAAGGATATTACATTTCAGAGACACATTAGGTGTGTGAATCATCTTCGCATAGTCATTGCGCCTTTGTCATTTCTGATTGAAATTAAGACTGGGTGCTCTATTTTTATAGACGGCGGATCCTGATTTTCATATCAGCGCAAGGCTCGCTGGGGGTTTGCCCATTTTCAGACCGATTTACACAAAGCAGGGCAGGCTGTCGTAACAGGAGTATCTTGGAGATGCACTTGGTAGTCTGACAATTTTGTGGCAGAAGGTCAATCTAAACGTTATACCAGCTCAGGGTAGACAGCTGATCTAACACGATTTCATTCATAAAAAATAACGTTTTTTTTTAAAGATTTGGTTGTAGTTGTGTGTTTTTAAATTCATAATGGATCTACCATGTTGGAGGACTACTTTTCGAGTCATATTATACTCACACAGCTCACAGTTGTAATGGTGACCGAACTGGAGATGAAACTGAGCCCATCGTTCATACTGACATAAAGATTTGCTGCCCTGGAAAAAAAAAAAGAGGAGCGAAAATGACTCAACTGTCATGCTGGTGACACTGTGGAAAAACAAAAGGGGTGCGGCGGTGAACTTACATTCCCTCATCCTGAAGCACAGGTGCCTGGCAGAGGAGATATGTATCCTCTACTATCAAAGGTTTCACCACTGAAATGAATGATGGACAAGGGTCAGGGAAACAATAGAACTTGATGAACAGGAGTCAAACATTCCAGTTTTTTTTTTCAGGGAAGGCCAAAAATAACTCACTAAGTGTAATAATGTTTTTTCTGAAATTGGTTTGTTGTTCACAACAAGGCATCGCATTAAGTGAATGAAGGTTGGGCAATAGGAGAAAGGGACTCCAGGAAAATGTTCGCAGAAAATAGTGACTTTCACAAGAAGTCAGTTAACATATTTCTGAGAAGAGTGTTCCCTCAAAATCAAAACATGTTTTCAATATAAAGGGAATCATAGAAAGACCTCAAATTGACAGCTTTGGTTTTTGAGGCAAATCTAGGTCTTGTCCGTTTCCAGCTGGCTTTTAGGAAAGCAGCTCCAACAAGCACTATGACCGGGCCACTGTGTTTATTCTGGCAAGGGGAGAGCATACCCCAGAACTGAGGAAATCAACACAAGAGTCACATGGGTCACCGCTGATCCATGCTTGAAACTTCATGCAGGATGGAGGGATAAGCGGATAATCTTAGCCTCAGTAGGAACTGACCCAGATCATATATGATCTCACTCAGTTTATCCTGACATCCAGTGTGCTTTTCCTTCCATTAAAGAGAGATACATTGGACTCAGAGGCTTCTCAAGAACAACTCCACGAATCCAGGGAAGAGCACACAGGATTTAGTCTGCAGAATTCCACCTAACTCCATTTTGCAAGAGAATATTCCGATTTCACGCTTTGCTCACAATTCAGATTTCAGAAAAAGTTCATTAGAACGACGACAGCGCTCTGCAAAAGTCTTAAGCACCATTAGATGTTGTGGAGCACAAATATTCACCAAGGCTGAACCAGAATGATTCAGAAACGCTATAAATTCATGTCAATCAATTATACTGGTTTCGACTCCTTCCTCTTAGCATATCTATCCGTGCAATATTTATCCAAATCATGTAACCGATCATTGTCTAACCAACATATTAACATGACATAAGTTAGTTTCAGAAGACAACAAACATGTTGCAGAAGTGTTTGCTCTTTCTTGTTAACTAGACCAACACTTCCCGCAGAGCTGTGGTGTGCACAGTAGGAAGCGCTTTCCACAACTATTGAATTCATCCACCAGCAAAGACCGTGGGGGAAATTGTTTGTTAGCCTAAAGGCATTAGAAACACTTTGTTTCGTGGGTGGCACTGCTTGTCTTCTTCTTTCCAGGCTGTAACGCCACAAAAACTTGTAAATTAAATAGCAGAAGGCAGTAAACTTGGCACCTTTCTTTGATCATACAGGATTCAGGCTGTGCACTTTTCTGTGTACTTTTAATTTAAACTTCACCTAGATATTATAACGAGATCCAACAAAAGGGTCGAACATTCTGCCTTTACAAAGCTCAATTTTGATTGACACTTTTCAGAGAAGATTCGGTGGTGTGTGTGTAACTAAAAATACCATACATTTGTTTTCACCTTTTATTTCTAATTTTCTCACATAAAAACAATGTCAGCGTAAACTACAGCCAAACATATTGCTCATTTGGAAGTCAAACCAAAATTTGCCTTTACAATAATAATAAGTTCTAGGCAGCTCCACTAGTCTAAACACGGTATTCTGATTAATATTGTGTTTGAGGAATACAAGTTAAGCAGCAAACCCCCATCTGTTTTTATTCATGTCAGTGGGCGACCTCTTTGCCACTTCGTATCGACTGAAAATAACATCACAGTTGTACAGGGCTCAGGTAACGATTAATCACTGCCCACCTGTTTTCTGAAGCTGAGCTGTGAGTGGCAAAATGGCTGCCCCCTGAGATGGATAAAAACAGGGGGATTTTGCTGCTTAACTCATATTCCACAAACACAATATTAACCAGAATGCCATGTTTAGACTAGTGGGGGCCCATAAATATATTATTGTAAATAAATTGTTGGGGTTGACTTTCCCTTTAAGATATGATTCACTCACTTTTCGTAAGGGTGTCATTAATGCGAAAGCTGCATAGGACCTTATCAACGTTGCGAGCATGGAGGAATCCATTTCCTCTCACAACAACCTGGAATGACTCTGGTGAAGGAGAAATAAAACACAAAATCAACAACTGGCGATGACCCAAAATGCTCAGTGCCAAGTTTATGATGCTCAGCGTGAAGGGGAAACGCCGCTTCCTCACCTCCTGCACAGATACTGGAGGGTTCAGCTGCCAGAATCTCAATGCAAGACTTTTTCAAGATCTGAGGAAATGAGAAGTGGAAGCATCAATATGGAAGCCTTATAACAGGAATAACTTGGCATTCTCTTCAACATTTTTACAGTGTCAGTGTTTTTTTATGCTAATCTCTTGCTTCCTGTCTTATGGCAAATGTCAGCACCCACTTGTGGCATTGATATGTTTCTTGTTATGATTCTGCTACTTCAACTGTTTTTAACTGTTCCAAGAACATGCTTGCTCCTTGAAATTCAAATGAGATGATAATGCACTGCAGATGACAATCCTAACCTATCAAAAGGCAACCCTGCTGTCACGACACACTGATTTTTATTTCCTGACAACAATGAAGTCACCAGAGATCCAGTAAGCTATTGGATCCCGTCCTCAATGATCAAAAACAGCAAAGTCACCGTCACAGCAACTTTTTTTCTGGAATTCTGTCACAGGCAGAGTTTCGAATGTAAGCACTTAAAAGTCCTTTAAGTCTGGTATGCTTTCTGATGGGTCTAACTATGAGGTCATAGAGTGCAGGTATTATATTTAGAGGTGATTTTTTTTTGTGGGCTAACAATGCGATATAATTTATTTCCACACAGGTAGTGTTTGCGTGGACAAATGTGACATACTTACGGAATCAATGACCCCTTGCAAAGCCTCAAATCCATCATTGACAGGGAATACGTGGTCCTTACTGTCCGCAATCTTTGCCAGCTAAAAAGGTGAGCAATGAAAAACACAAGTAAGCCACTTAGTTCTTAAGTGCGAGTTACTTTTTAGTCATTGTTCAGATTTCTACATTTTAAAACCTGACCCACATTTGTTAACTAAACAAATGACAACATACATTACAGGAATACAGCGTTGATTTCTTTCCACTGTGCATTTTATGCTGAACACAAAGCAGGATTCAATTGAGCAAATGATGTACAGTTTGTATTTTATATAAATATACCTGAATCATAATCCTTAAAGAGTTATTTTAGGTTAATTTTCTTAATGTGTGTTTTTCTGACTTTTTGTTCCTGGTAACTGTCTGTCCCAGACGTCCTAACTCTATTTTTGATTTGTCCGGCTGGCATATGCAAATTTTTTAGTTGGGCGCAGAGTCTGGAGCCGGGCAAATGTGACGTAATTAAAAGAAAGAATGTAATTACCAGTACTTTCTGGTTGTACAGTATTTCAGTTGAGGAAATGTCTAGACTAAGTAATAAACCAGCTGATTTAATTGGCCAATATGAGCTGTTTTATTTCATTGTTGATGTTTTGTTGTTGATTTTTTTTACACGCCAACACATTACAACATCAGACAAAGATAATGACATGGAGACATTGACCCCTCCTTTCCAAAAAATTATAAAAAATTGGCAATTTTTTGCAATCCCCCCCTTACAAATATATCATATAACACATCATGCTTCATTATAAGTTTTACAAAAAATACATGTGATTTTAACATTTGCACACAAGAAGTTATTGATTACTATTGTCAGCACTGTTAATTAGCTTAATCTTTAAAATACTGCTTTATTTTTTTTTTAGCTATTTATTACAGCGAATGAGAGAGTTGATGGATTTGGTGAAACTGCATTTGCTGTAAAAGTAGCTTCACTCTATGACAAATAAATGTGAAATGTTTTTCATTTTTGAGATTTATGGACTAAAATTTGATGTAAAAACCTGAGTCTCATTGAAGTCCTTCACCCCGACGCAGTAAACGGTGGCCCCCAGGCTCCGGGAACGATTGGCCTGTCAGTTTGGCAAAAATTGAGAACACAAATAAGACAGCATTCCTTGCAGTCGCAGCACATGGATTCCGTTACATCTTAGCATTTTACAACATTTTAGAAACACAAAGCTTTGTATTTTATCATGCAGCTAACTGTTTTACGAGACATGCAACAAGCAAGACCATATTGAATAATAAATCATTGTTTTAATTAAGTAGTATTATTGCCCTGGCTGGCCACATGTGTCTCACCTGCACTGGGCTCTGGCAGAAGCTCGTACATACATAGCAGTAAACAGCAGGATGATCAAAGCAGTTACGTGGCGCCGTTTAATGGGGTTAGTGGTGCTAATGGTGCAAACTGACACGTTTCACCTGCTTGCAATTAGTGTGGAGGAAGCCAATTTGTCTCTCTGACCTCTCTCTCGGCATAGTAGAAGAGATCCTCATGCAGCTCTCCATCCGTTAGAGCTATAATAACACTGGCGGTGCGATAACCTGCGGATGTAAGCCATGTGATCAGATCCTTTTAGAGTAAATATATTATATAAGCGTATCTAGATAAAGGTGCCAAACCTCCCATTCCAACCCCCCATTTATGATCATGCAGATACAGGTAAGGTAAGGTAGAGCTTCAGTTTGTGATGATGCAGTCAGCTTCTCATTCAATGTCTTTTAATTTTAACCCCAAAAAAATGGAAACATGGATGAGCCATTTTTTTGGTCATGGTTGGTTGTAAAAAAAAAAAAAAAATTTTTTTAAAGCGGAAGTCGCCCCCCTCCTCCCCTCCAAAATAAATAAATACATACAAAAATACATTAAATTTAATAAAATAAAAATAATATGTTCTATGCAGCCCCACTTGTCTAAATATGGTATGTGGGTGGCGGCCATTTTGCCACTTGCTGTCGGGTGAAAATGACATCACACTTGCTCCAGGCTCAGTAAACAACCAATCACAGCTCAGCTTCAGAAAACAGGTGAGCTGCGATTGGTCGTTGCCTGAGTAACTGTGTGTTGTCATCTCCAGTCGACAGCAAGTGGCAAAATGGCCGCCCCCTGAGATTTTGCTGCATAACACATATTCCACAACTGTAATATTAATCAGAATGTCATGTTTAGGCTAGTGAGGTCACCTATGACATTATCAAGAAATGTTTAAGGTTGACTTCCCCTTTAAGGCACTGAATTTCTAAATAATTTGAATAAAACTGTTTCTCACAATTCCATACACTGTTTTAAATTTTTTGAGATTGAGATTGAGATGTTGGTCTTTTATGGACTTTTTACCAAGTCTGTAGGGGTCAGTAGAATTAAATCTTTGGTACTGTTGGATTTCTTTCCCCCAAAACAATAACACAATTAGTTTATAAAAGTCACTTCCGAGTGTCCGAGGCCCACAAGCTTCACAGACCATCTGACTCCTAAACATTTAGCATAGGATGATTTTATTGGTCAACTTTGACATGACAACATACCCACATAGGAGAGTAGAATCTTGTAATACAAACCTTCTGTGTTACCATAGTATATCTGCTCACTGGCCTGTGGGGCAAACACAAGGACGACGAGCTATCAAACAACCACACTCTGCACGAAGGCAACATCTGTTAAATATATTGGGTCATGTATTTACTGTTCACGAATGATAAAAGCAAACAGAGATGCTGCGGCTCACCCTCAGGATGCCCTCATGCATGAAGGTGTCTCCTCCTGGATGAACTCCCTGGAGCTCCTCCAGACCTTTGCTGATACGTTCTCTGAGGTGGCATACACAAAACAACTTCATATCATATATTTAATTGTATTCAAGATTCATTTATACTTTTGAAAATGACACTCGCATGTAGCATGGGACCTTTTCGTTTGATATTTGTATGTTTAATGTGTTTCTACATGTTTTCTTCATTTCTATACATATTTTGAAGCACTGTATTGCATAACACATATTTACATTATTAGAGTTATATTTTCCAAACTATCACAATGACTTACTCAATTACTCTCAATTCAACTGCATATCGTGATACTGATGGATGGTTTTAAGTTTAGGGACAGTCATACAACATTTGAAAGCATCAACTAAAGAGAACAAATCAGATACAGTTGAAACCATGCGTAGCACCAGGAACGTGTACAGATATTTTTGGGGTCAGTTGCTCAAGCCCAAAAAGGGCACCTAAACAACATTATTATTATTCATACATATATCTTATTTATATTACAATAAACAACACATTCAATGATACGACTATTAAAAAACCCTGGGTGGTACTGTGACCCGTTTTGGGCTTTTTGATGGTTCTGACCAGGTCATTTAAAAAACAAATACCGCCCAAGGATTAACAAAGGAGGTGAAGGGAAGAGAATGTACAGTACAGTAGATATAAAGTCTTCACACCCCTGTTCAAATGGTTGGTTATTGAAAATAAGACCAAGATAAAAAACTTTTTTTTTTAAACTCCAGACTTTTAGTTTACCTATAACCTGTACAACCCGATTGAAAAAAATTGTATACCTTTTAGAGAGGAGAAGTTAAAATAAAGAATTATTCATGAAAGAAGAAAAATGAGCTGCAGAAAAACAACACTATTTCCATACTGGGCAAAAAGCACGAGATCGGGTCTATTTATGCAGGACTACACACTACTACCAAGCAAGCAGAGAATCTACAGTATTGTATTTGGACTAAATAATGGTCAGAGTTACAATTCAGTTTGATCCTTATCATTACCTGCTTCAGATCAGAACCAAAACATCCAAAATAGGTCATATGTACCCACCTGTCCTCCGTCAGGCTCATTAAAATCTTCCCTTCAGTAGAGAACACGATAAATGACATCCTTAATTGTGGACTAAAGCAAAGTAGAAATAAACACTGTTAGATCAGTAACCATTTCTGGAAGGCTTCTGCTGTGCAAAAACACTGATTGGATTACCTTATAAATTTATGGGCTAAGTGCTCAACAAAATTGTAGATTTCAGTCCAGTGGTCCATGACACTTCCAGATCTACCAAAGGGAAATGTCACATGGTTAGTTTGTTACACATAATCTAAAAGAAAAGGGAGCCGCTTTTTAATTAAATGCTGTTAAATTAAAACCAGAGAGCTTCCACAGAAGCAAATCAGCAACAGTTTGGAGCTTTAAGCCGCCTTGCCCTGAGGGATTACATTGTTATAGCTCTGCTCAAGTTACTGTTAACATCCTTATAATGCACCCTCAATTAACAGAGTCTGTTATTCTGATCTGAAAAATGACCCCTCAGTAAATTTCCATGCATACCGCCCTTGTGATCATAACTACTTCAGTGTTGATGTTGATCAATGTTGTTGTCTTTACCCCCTTATGGTGAATGCAGTACAAGTTTAGTTTTCCTTCATGTTTTTATTAGGCTGTAAAGCAACTGCCATAAAGTTCTCCATATCCTGTGCAGTTACAAAATAAACACAACAGCATCACAGAGTGGAAGGAAGTCATCCATCATTCAGATACTAACAAATATCTATCCACAACTGCAGTGCATGACTATCAAATTAATTTGAATAGCTTTTCTGAAACAAAAAGCAAATGTGCATGCTTGTATTGCGGAATCACAGTTGCTGTCCTCATTTCAACGTTGCTTTTATAACCTCTGATTCCCCACTCCTCCTCCTCCTCCTCCTTCTTACCAAACACCTATTTTTCCATTGTTACCATGACATAAGTTCCAGTGCGAAAAGGCCAAGACAACAGGCTGAAACATTAAAACATCTGGAGCCAATGAAAGATAGGCTGCGAAGACACCGAGAGATGATGAGGCTAATACAGGGCCAAGAAGGTGGGGGCAGGTGGAGGGCATGTTTGCTGCACGTTTAATGCAACCAGAATAAAATGCAATGTAAAAATGATAAAAGGAGGCAGCAAAATGATGCATTCCATGAAAACATGGAATGTTATGTCGATGTGGTTAGACTTTGATACATGCAGGATTCCCTCATGGGAAATCAAACATTTACTCAGACAACTGGACAACGCATCAGCATGGAGTTCTGCTCTGTACCTCCACAACAGAGTGAGCGTCTATTAAATGAATCCCTTTTCAACAGCATCAATCACAATAGATTTTTTTTTAACTACTTTTGTAGTGAATCTCAATAGATTGCACAGGTGTACCTAATGAACTGTCCTGTGAGTTTGGTGCATGCTGAACCCACCCTAACCATTCCCATAGAACAGAGGTGTCCAAACTATGACCTGGGGGGCATTTGTGGCCCGCCATCCAATTATTAGCAGCTTGCGGCATATACTAATAAGAGACTGACTAATAAATTACATTTGACATGGCCTGCAAGGTTAGTTAAAAAAATAGGAGTGGAGTCAGGGTGTCAAAAAATAGGTGCCACTGCTGGTTTATACATAATAATAATAATATTAATAATAATGTGGTGAATAAAAATAATTCAATTTTAGAAGCAAAATGTGTTTCTTTCACTTTCTGTTCAAATGTGATGTATGAACATTAATGATTCTCAAGTAACTGTTTTTAAAAATGGTCATCTTACTACAGTTTTATCTTGTGGGTGGTGGTTCTGAATGTGGAGATGGGATTTGATTGCTGTTCATTGCAGGGATGAATCCAGTCTAGTGAGAGACCGGGCTGAGGCCACCCAAAATCTTGAAAATCATGAACTATTTGCCATATTACTTCTAACACAAAGCTGTTAAGTAGCACTTAAAAAAAATAGAAAATATAAAGTAAATAATAAATAATTGCTTTATTTATTGAGTTCAGTCTTTTTTTTTTTTAAATAAATTTAAGTCAAAGTATTTCAAAGCAGCCCTTGCATCCTTTTGTTTTTCTGTATGTGGCCCTCAAATGAAAAAGTTTGCCCTGCCTTAAAAGCAACATTCATGCGCGTATGTGCAAACTTATTGCACATCAATTTAGTGTTAAATGTCCCCCACATGGTCTGTGTTATGTTGATTATGTCAAAAAACAACACTGTGTTAGAACACTAATGGTTAGCGTACGTAGATATACGATGTGCCATGCTAAAATGTAGTTTGGAGCCCATGACACTACTGCAACATCAGTCCATCCATATTGCTGACATGGCATGACAACAGGGGCCTTATATTAAAAACCAAAACATTTCTACTGACTTTATCGCAACATGCATATTACTGAACATTAAAAACCCAATAAATACCTCATTAATATGCTTCAAATTCAATGGGTCTACTCAGCTTGCTGTAAGCTTGTATTTTCACTCTTTTACATAATGAATTCATATTTTGCAATATCTCCTCATTGTTGGAGTTCAACTCACTTGTCCAAGACAAAGTAGAGGTCAAAGCCTCCATAGCACGAGGATGATGCTGCCAGCCTTCTGTCATGGTCGGATCCAGCATGAACAAGAGAAACAACCAGTGTGGCAGCAAACAAAGCTGAAAGCCAGGATTTTCTACTCCAACATGAAGGCATTATTCCATCTGAAAAATCCCGCACAGGTAAAGTGAGAACCTTTTTTTTTTTAATGTGTCAATAAAGATGGAGCCAAGACAGTCCTCCTTGTATATCCCTCTGTCAGTCCTTCACAGTCATCTGCGGCATCAAAAATAAACAATAATCCAAAGCAGGAGTGTAATTTAAGGAGTGAAGTAGAGAAGTGAGCGAGTGTTGTGGATTTGAGTGGACTCTCATCATTGGGTCCAACAAAGATGATGCAAAGGCCTTCTCGAGTCACAACCTCCCACTTGAGCCTTTTGTTCACCACATGGCTTTGCAAACCAGTCATACTCTGACTTTTTAACTCTCACTATTTACATTTTTCCCTCCCTCACTGCCTTAAGGTGATGGAAGCAGGACAATGGGAACTCCACCACCAATTAGTATATTCTGCCCCCTAGAGGTGATACATGACAGAAAGTGGTGTGATATGAAACCTACACAGATCTGTCATTTTATTCATTGTATGTTGCAATATGTTACTGTATGTAGCAGGCACTCATATATGCTGTTTTTATATACTTCCTTGTATTACAATTTCGCAATCGATTTAAAAAATAAACAAACTTCTGTTCTAAAATACAACAGAACCCCCAAAGTCAACCAATGTAAAAGTCTTACAATTTGGAATAAACCCCCCAAAAAAATGAAAGAAAGAAAAAAATAACTTCAGTGAAAGAATTCTCTCCTCATTGAAGCAATGGACTTTGGATCGTTGTAATCTGATTTCTGATGATTATTTTGATTTTTAAAATGTGATTACATGTTGTTTGACTACTATAACAATCCGTGTAGTTTGTGTGATAGTTAGGGTTAAAAGCAATGCAATCCGCCGTTTGCTTTCACCAGCATTTTAATTGCGTTGCATTGGGAAAGTATCAGAAATGCCCGGATGTTAGAAATGCTACTGCTTGTTGCGTTGAAGTGTAAAAAATAAATAAAGTGGTGAAGTGTTGGTCATACCGCGTAGACGCTCTTTACTGTCTCCTACAGTCTGGGAGAATATCGACCACAGCCGCTGACACGTACCACTATTGCGACCAACCAATCACAGCACGCACAGTGCACCGTGCGTGACAATCCCGCCTCTCTGTTTGTTTGCTTGGGTTTGTTTGGATTTGCGGGAAGCCATGACGGAAAGTCAACACGAAACAGACTTGGTGCCGAAAAGAAACTCCACCTCCATAGTGTGGACTTGGTTTGGCTTTTCCCCGGAGGACAAGGCGCAAACCAAAGTCATTTGCAAAGTTTGCAGAGACGCCGTTCGGACGTCGGATGGCAACACAACGAACCTTTTTAATCATGTGCGTAGACAGCACCCAAACCATTACGCCGACAGCCAAACCAAACGGAGATCAGACACATGGCAACCAGAGGCAGCCGCTAGCTCCAAGCTAACACAACCCACGGTAACACAGTCAGTTAACAAGGGCACCCCATATGAAAAAACAAGCAAGCGATGGAGAGAAATAACGGAGGCAGTGACTTATTACCTTGTTAAAGACATGATCCCCATTAAAAATGTGGAAAACGAGGGATTTAAAAGACTGTTTAAAGTCGTAGACCCGCGTTATGATCTGCCTAGCCGTAAATTTTTCTCCAGCACTGCCATTCCACGTCTGTACTCTGAATGCCGTGAAAAGATCGAACGCGAAGTTCGCACTGTCCGTTTTTTCGCAGCAGCAAGTGATATGTGGTCCAGCCGCACTTCAGAGCCGTATTTAAGCCTAACGATTCATTATATTCACGACTGGAAACTTTGCAGTGCGACTCTCCAAACAACATACATCCCAGAAGATCACACCGGGGAGCTCATAGCGCAAGGGCTGAGGGATGCTCTTCAGTGCTGGGGACTGAAAGAGGAGAATATGACCTGCATGACCATAGACGGTGGGACTAACATGGCGAAGGCCTTGGAACTCAACAATTGGACTTGTCTGCCGTGTTTTGGGTATATACTGCATCTAGCCATTGGTAAGTGAACTAAATGAATTGATGAAATGCATACATTTAGACCGAAGATGCATCACTAAACAGGGTCACATAAAAATGTAAACATCTTAAACCAAACAGTAATAGTAATTAATTATTGATTTATTGCTGCATGTTAAAATTGCACATTATTAAAATAACCCAAACTAAGAACACAGAATATAAATTAGTTGTGTTAGTCTATGATGTAGAGTCATCTTTATTTATATAGCTCTTTAAAACAGCCGTAGCTGTCACAAAGCGCTTTACAGAAACACACAACGCAAAAAAACCATACCATAAAACGTTAACAGAAATAATAAGCTTTTATCAAAACAACTTGAACTAGGAACATAGTCATTTATTTTGTCAGCCAACTCTTATAACCTAAGAACACAGAAAACAGTAGGACTGGGTATCGATTTTAATTTACTCAATCGATTCAATTTTGATTTTTTTGCGATTCGATTCACTTCAGTTCAATCTGATATTGATTAATTATGGAAGATTGATTTTTCTTAAATATCAAGGACATGACAAAAACTCCACAAACATTAGCACATTCACTGCCATAAATTCATTAAAAATGTATATATATTATTAAAAATTAGGGGCAAGAGGCGATTAAAATTTTTTAATTGTAATTAATCGCATGACTTCACTAGTCATGATAACTCACGATTAATCACAAATTTTACATCTGTTCTAAATATACAATGAAAAAATGTTAGGTTTTCATACTCTTGTTACAAAAGTGGGAAACATTTTAAACTAATAAAAAGAGTTATATTTATAATATAATATATTTTTTTGATGTTTATAGCCAGTACATTTCACGAAAACAGTAAGATACAAAAAATGTGGCCTTTAAAATTCTATTTGCTTATGAATTTATGGGAAAAAGAGATATTAAAATAATCGACTCGTGGTTTGAAAAGGAAAATTGATTTAATATGGGTCATCCTATATATTTTTTATACCCAGCCCTAAAAAATAGTGTCTATATCGGCCTATGTAATGTACTGAGCTATTTTATGAAAATAACTCCACTTAATAAACTAGGAACACAGAACACAGTAATTCATTACATTAACCTATGATTTTAAAAACATTGAAATGTTTTATATTAACATTTTTTTTATAATTACAATCATTTTGATAATCTGTTTAATGAAAACAATAGACATGAACATGCTATTAGTTTGATTTAATCTATACACCTAGTGCTTAATATATTGTGTGTTCTTCTTCTTTCAGAAAAAAGTGTCAAAGATCCTCGTGTAACACGTGCCGTTTCTGTCTGCAAGAAAGTGGTGAGTGCATTCTCCTTCAGCTGGAAGACGAAACAAGATTTGAGTCAAGCTCAAACCGAAATGAGACTACCCCAACAAAAACTCATCAGAGAGTCGCCAAGCCGATGGCGCTCCAAACTTGCCATGATTGAGAGAGTGTCGGAACAAGAAAAGGCTATTTCTCATGTCCTGCAGGACGAAAAGACAAAGCACTTGATGCCAACATGGCAAGATACTGATGTAATGGAGTCCATAAAGAAGGCTCTTTGTCCACTGAGAGATTTCACAGATGCACTTTCAGAGGAGGAATATGTTAGTGTTTCCTATGTCAAGGCGGTCCTGCACCTGCTGAAAGTCAACCTCCTTAACCTGGACGATGAGTACAGCGAGCTGACAAACAAGATAAAGACAACTGTCCTCAACTACCTCACAGAAAAATACCAGGATCCCACCACTGATGCCTTGCTGGACATGGCATCACTTCTTGATCCCCGGTTCAAATCCCAATACATTGACAGTGACAAGAAAGAGAGCGTACAAGCCAGAGCTGCGTCCGAGTTGGAGTCCATGCTGGATGCACAAGCACACCATCAACCTCCATCCACATCATGGAGTCCCGAGATAGAAGAACAAAGTCTACCAAAGAAAGCAAAGAAGAAGACGTTAGCCGGATTTTTCAAAACCTCAGGTGCTGTATCGTCAACTGCCACCATGTCTGCACCCCCAACTCTAAGAGAGGCCATCGATGGGGAACTGAAGGCCTACCTGTCCACTCCAAATGCAAACAGCGAGATGGATCCTCTTAAATGGTGGAGACTCAACGAGGGAAACTTTCCAAGGGTCGGCCAACTAGCCCGAAAGTATTTGTGCATTCCAGCCACGAGCGCGCCCTCAGAACGAGTCTTCAGCACAGGTGGCAACAAAGTCACTTGCCAAAGAGCTACTCTCAAGCCAGATAAAGTTGACAAATTAGTCTTCCTCGCTAAAAATTTGTGAATGTAATCTGTCATATTAACTTATTTCCTTTGAGGAGATAAAAGCGTGAAGATGTCTGAACAAAAACTTTTTTAAAGCAGCTGTATTGTTCACTGAGGTTACAGTCACTGTAGGTAGATCCGATTTGTTTTAAATTGTTGCACTATGAGACAACCAGTTGCTTAAGTTTACATTTTTGTTTTACCCTTTAAAATAACGCATTTGGTGTGTTGCCTTGTGTTTTTTTAATAACCTTTTGTTTACATTCATTGCACATTTGGATAATAATTGCACTAATTAAATTAAAGCCTGTTAGTTGGCTTAAAATGTCAGTTTTTTTCTTTAAGTGTTCTATATACATTTTAAATATATTTTAATTTTTTAACATTTTTGCTGTGGCTCAAGAAAAACCAAGTGATCTGATAAAGGCTGTGCCGAAACGTCACATTAAATGTGTTTTTGACATCTGCCTGGTGAGTGTGATGCCGTTTTTTGTTTTTTGAAAATGCTAATCAACAATTTTTTGGGAAGTATTATGAATTAAAAATGTTAGAATAATTGCAGTTCTATTTAGTCCTAGTGTGAGAAAAGAGAATGGATTGTGTTTGTTTTGACAGTTTTGCTGTTTTGTGTGGGACTTTTCTAGGAAGATCCCATTTGTCAAGTCATCTCAGATGCTCACAGCACTAGCGCAGGCTGGCCAAACTTTTGAATCGCAATATCTAAAGTGCATGCTCTATTGGTTTAAGGTCTAGTGATTGACCTGGCCAGTCAAAGATCTAAATTTAACACATTCCACCTGATGATGTTGTGTTGGCACTGCAGTGTGTTTTGGATTATTGTCATGATGGAAGCCTCTGGATGTATTTTCCTGTAAATTACTAGACTTAAGATGTTTTTTTAGACTTCAAAATTTATTCTGCTGCGACCAACATGAGTTAAGTTAAATACTTAAACTAATATGAATAGTTTTATGGAACAAATATTACAATTAAGGGAGGTTGGTGCACCTAATAGTTTTTAGACCAGCAAAGAAGGCTTTGCTAGCTCAACACTGGTGGTTATTTTTGGTGGTGTGCTTAAAACGAGTCATGTTAATATTTACTGAATGATGAGAAAATATGTCTTATGTCAGTCGTAAAACCCATTTCATCAGACGTCAGTGGGTTCCACGTGTATACAACAGAGGGCGACAGTGTGGCTCCTTATGGTCGCCAGAGGAAGAACCAGCCTCAGTGGGTGCAGTTGATGTTAGCTGTTAGCAGACAGCACGAACAAGACATTGAAGTGGTTCCTTGTCAACTATCTCCATCGACGAACAGAGAGCGAGGAGGTTTGATCGAGGCACCCCGACGACCGCTTCGCCAAGATGAGCTTTCTATTGTAAGTAAACTTGACAAACATTCGCTAAACCGTGATCGAATTTTCTCATCGGCGCTTGCGGTTAACGTTAGCTAAAGTTCCACCAACAGGGGAAGTAACTCAAAGCAGACAGACACCCGTGATATAAATAAATAAATAAAATGGTTCACCATTGTTGCGTATTTGAAGTACAGGTACTTTGTAGTAAAAGGTTATTATCATTCATTGGAATACGTGGTATATGCTTATTTCGACTATTCGCTCAAGTTAGTGCCATTTAAACTCAAATGCTAGCTTGACCGTTAATGCTAGCTTCGAATTGGGTAGCTACTTTCTTCTGACTTGTAAGATATTGTGAACATCTGTTACTATATCTAGTTTGTTTTGTCACTTGTGTCATTCTATTGTTATACAGCGACCCCTACTCATTTACTTCGGACTGAGCCATTTCCTTGACACACGCCTTTGATCATTGGCTGTGATCTCATGCACAATTCACTTTTACATTGACGTGTCGTACATGTTCATGTAGATTAAATGGCCTCTGCAATCTGAGGGCTGCATCAAGAATTCTGCCTTTACAAAAATCATCGTGCCGAGTTTTGATTAAAACAGTCACAACAGGCTTCATTGAACATCTAACTGTGTCTGTTGATGTGATTTTAGTTGATAGAAGTGTACGACTACACTGTATAAATCGAATGTAATGATTGTTTCCAATATCTAAAAGAAGAATAGTCTGAGTCACCCGATTATGAACAGCAAACAAGCAATTATTACAAGTATTAAGATGTAATGCATATAGGGAGTCGTGCAGTAGTACGGAAAATTGACGACTGTGCAAATGATGCAGATGAGTCGTCATATAATAAAGTGACCGATATTGTGCTAATTAAGCTACGACAGTTGTGGAAATGATGCAGAGAATGGTGGAAAAATTATACACATTGTGTCTTATTTTGAAGAGTAGCCATTTTTAGGGGTTTATATTACATAATCATAATCAGGGTACCTGAAAAACGCAACTAAAGGTAAATAAAAATCTCTGCGTATACAGAAAGAATCTTACTAACTGCTTTTACTACTAATTATTTTAAAGTTTGAACGAGACCTTGTGGATACCCTGTATTTTCATGCAACTTTTCGATGCACTATTAGGCATTCGCATACACCTATCATTCTATTCATAGCATCAGACAGCTGTTCAGCTCTGCTTTTGTTTCCCCCCAGTAGTAGTCGCTCATCAAAGACCTTCAAGCCCAAGAAGAACATCCCAGAGGGCTCACATCAGTATGAACTGTTGAAACATGCTGAGGCCACGCTGGGCAGCGGGAACCTGAGGCAGGCGGTTATGCTGCCGGAGGGAGAAGATCTTAATGAGTGGATCGCAGTAAACAGTGAGTGCAAAAAATAAGAGACGCACATTAAATAAAATACATTGTTTTTGCTGATGCAGTGAACCCCCATGTATCGTGGAGATACCTTCCCCCCAAAAAAGATCCCATATCTTAATGCTGCCATAGACAGTCTGACAGTAATTACCATACATGCTGTGATAATTATAACCATTAAACAATTGCTGCTCTAACGCTGCTCATTGCAGAAAATAGAATTTTGAATCTCTATGGCCAAAAAATGAAACTGCACACTTCCCTCTTCACGTACACGATGTGCGCATGACGTCACATCTGCAGACAGAGGGCGGGAAATTCAAACCCGAATCCAGCCTGAAAACGTTTGGCCAGAGGCTTGCAAGAGTACCCGTTGTGAACAGCTAAAGTGTTAATCTGCTAATTAGAGTCATAATGGTCACATAAAAAGGCCATTGTAAAGATATTTTTGAGCAAATGCTTACATTGGGCATCTTTAAGACACGTAGAGCAGCACACCCTACAAAAAGAATATACAATAATATTCACAAGCTCAGTTTCTCTTTGCTCCATGGGAATGTCGACCCTTTTTTTAGGGTAATTTAATTTTGGACCTTCTCTGCCTCTTCTTCTTGTTTTTAATTAAAAGACATGCCTGTAGCATACTATAAAAACCCAAATATTTGATCGCTTAAAAATTGCGATGACGTGGGGGCGAGAATTCTGAACCATGATATATTGGGGGAACACTATTTCACAGCTCTACTTTAGTACTATATGTTAATAAAATAAAAAAAATACTGATTATTATTTTTACAACTTAAGGCACTTAACTGCATTTATCTATATTTCAGCGGTGGATTTCTTCAACCAGATCAACATGCTGTACGGCACCATTACAGAGTTCTGTACTGAGGCCAGTTGCTCAGTCATGTCTGCTGGCCCCAGGTAAGGCAATAAAGCACACTAAATCATACACCTAGATATTAATAGTACTGTACTGCCTTAAACCCAATTATGACCTAACCTATTTAGACCAGTCTCTTCCGCAGGTGTTTCACTGATATCTGACAGTGTGGAAACTTAAGTATGGGACAATTAGTTCCACTGCAACTGCACTGCATTATTGATACTGATCATAATACAAGATTAATCAATATACGCATAAACAAGTATTTGAACAGATTAGGGGCGAGAAGAAGACAAATTTAATTTGATTTTGTAACATTTTATGAAATTATTTTGGATGAAACAGGTCCTGAATATTCCTATAGTACTTAGGGGTACACTTCTGTTGTTTAATGAACGTTAAAGCCAAAGGCCAAAGTTTTTCCGTTGCTGTTTGTAAACACAACATTCAAAACTGACACTTAAGGAAGCAGCCAACCAGGAACGAGCGTTAAAGCAGCCCACCAATCAGGAAGTGCGTGTTTGCACAGTGAAATTTGCATATGTCACTGATAGTAGCTTGCCTCCGTGGCTTGGCTGGAAGGAAAACGTTGAGTCTCCGCCTAGAAACGTCCCGGGCAGGCCAAAACAAATCCTTCGGACATACCTTTAAGATGAAAGGGTCCTTGGAAAATGTTTGCATTAAATTTCTGCACCGAATTGCTTTAATGTTGTCCTGACATTTAAATTGGTAAATGGTTTTAAACAGTCAGCCAAGTAATGGCATGAAAGTCGCTTGGATAAATTGGTTTGAAATGTAGCTTGCAGTCCCTTCAGACGCTTGCTGTTGGTTGCTCAAATCTAGATCTGGCACTTCCTCTATCCTCTCTTGCCGTGACGGTCAGCGTTTAATCAGGAGGAAAGGACGGTGGCTCACTTCCTGCTCAGGGAACAGCTAACAGAAACATACACGTACAGAAGAGATAGTGCTGCATTTCCCACTTCCGTTTCTATTTTGATCTTATCTCCTACCAAGCAAAGTTTACATGAACTAAGTTGATATGTAGAGCTGTGATGATCTTCTGCTACATGCTACACTGCTACTTTAAAAGCTCGCTGAGTTTAACTGTGTGACTTTTTGCAGATATGAGTACCACTGGGCTGATGGCACCAATATTAAAAAGCCTATCAAATGCTCCGCGCCCAAGTACATAGATTATCTGATGACTTGGGTCCAAGACCAGCTGGATGACGAGACTCTTTTTCCCTCCAAGATTGGTAAGATTTGATTTTAACCAGGAAAATGTTTCATTTTCAAATAAATGGCATTATTTTTGTGGCGATACCGCCTGATGAGTTTGCATCATCTTCACCCACCGAACTGATCGGTGTTCTGTTTTGGGTTTGTTATAACTAAGGTTACGTTCACAGGTCTTAATGCTCAATTCCGATTTTTGGGTGAAATCCAATTTTTTTTGAGTAAGCGTTCACATTACCTATTAATTGCGACCTCAGTCTGTCTGCTATGTGGACGTAATGCGTCCCTAAAGTGACCCGCATGCGCAGAAGAAGGTACGTCACTTACAACGTTGTGTTTGCGGAAGTAAATACGTATGGTCCAGCAGAAAAAAAACACAAAACACTCGTTTTTTTTCCCCTCCCTAACAATGACGTCACGCCATTACCGCACGTAATAAATGAGCCGTCTGTCATCTTTATACTTTATGTTTCAAGTGAGATTAAATTAAAGTCACAACTTTGCCGATTCACGTTCGTCTCCCCAGCCGTGCGGACCACGCGGATGTGTCGAGCATAAATCAAGCTTTCAAGCGTTCAGACTGCGGTTGCATTGCAAAAATTCAGAAATGTATCCGATCGAGGCCCACATATGAAAATGACTCAAGTCGGAAATGAAAAAATCGGAATTGAGCCGTTCAGACTGACATAAAAAGGTCAGATGCAGGTCGCATATGGGCAAAAAAATCTGATCTGGGTCGCATTTTCCTGCAGTGTAAACGTAGCCTAAGACACAGTCAGGAACTAAACACATTTCTTTCCGTATATGAATAAAAACAAAAGTAAGTCTGTGCTGTGTTTAGATGGAAGAATGAATGAATGAATCAATTGACTTCTGTTCAGCCTGAGGACAGATCTTGAGTTGTTGTTTTTTTTTTTTTTTTGCACAAATGACTAATCTTGTGATTTAGATTATATGAAACAGTTAGATGAGGTAATTGGTTAAATCACTCACTCATCAATTCAGTGAAGTTGGCGCCATCTAATGAAAGTCAATAAAACTACACAGAAAAGAAGGAACAACAAAAATAAGTACATTGCTGGGCTTTAGATTTTATCACATTTTTATACAAAGTCTATTTTCCACCACAGGTGTTCCGTTTCCCAAGAACTTCATGTCTGTGGCCAAAACCATCCTGAAGCGCCTTTTCAGGGTTTACGCACACATCTACCATCAGCATTTTGACTCTGTGATGCAGCTGCAGGAGGAAGCTCACCTCAACACCTCCTTCAAGCACTTCATTTTCTTTGTCCAGGTGAGTTAATGCAGCACGTTCTACTTTCCGAAATTGTGCAGCAGTAGTGTTTTTCTGCAGCCAATCTCAACCAATTATTATAAAGGGAAAAGCACAAATTGGAAGATCTGTTGGCAGGCAGCTGAGATGACAGCCACAGTAAATCAAATTTTAATATATATACCAAAAACACAAATCAAACTGTGTTATGAATTTATGCTACTTGCAGGAATTCAACCTCATCGACCGGCGAGAGCTCGCTCCCCTGCAGGATTTGATCGAGAAGCTTGGATCCAAGGACAGATAGACATTGCATCACGCACCTCTCCTTACTTTTATGAATTTGAACACTTTTTTTCCCCCACCATCCTCCCTCTTCTTGGCCTCTGCTACCTCTGTGACTTCAGGTCTGAACTCAGTTTGTGCCTTCTTGTCATTCCTCTTAGCTGAGCATTTGGATTGTACTATTTTCTCCTCTACTCCTTCTGCTGTCTTTCACTACTGTCTGAGCCTTCTTTCCCCCTAATTTGTACTTTTGGATATGAATTAGCATTAAGTGCTAGATGTATTATTTGCAGGACTGGTTAATAATGAGAAAAAAAAACAGTTTTGTTTACTTTTTAACTGGACAACGGAAATTTGGAAGTGGAAATGAGAAGTTTCCTCTTTTAAAAGCTGGTTAATATTTTTACATATTCATTGTCTTGACTGAACAAAAATCCAGTTCTTACATTTAAATTAGTTCCTACTATAAAGTGCAAGTAAATAGTTTTTTTTTTTTTTTTTTAATAAAGAAGTTAATCGGTGGACCAAACCACACAGGATATTTCCAGTCCGAATTGAAGACGGTTGATGTGCATGATGCCATGTAAGGCAATACATTGCATTGACGGGTGATTGTGAGAAGCCTTTTTCACATGAATGACTGTGTTTCTTGTACATTTTCCTTTTTTTCATTATTATAGTAAGTAAAGTACAAGATACAGTATATGGCTTCCAATAAACAGCTGTACTTATAGTGAAAATGCAATATATAGAAAGATTTTGAATGCAAATTTTTTTGTTTGATTCGATTTTTTTGTTGTTGTCTTAGGTTATTTCTGTGGTGCCGATCATTTGTGGAAATCTGGATAGTTGTGTGTTTCCTCAGTGTTGGTACTTATTTCCCCGGGGGTCAACAACTATTGCCTCTGTGCGCCAAGAGAGCCAAAATATTGTAAATATAATGAACCTGTCTTGAACTCAGGCTACAGCAGCAGGGCTGTGTGTACTGCCATCTTTTTGATTACCAATTGCAGCTGGGATGCTATTCTATTCATCTATGATGTTTGATTTGGCAACACTGACTACAAATGGACCTTAATTCTTAAGATAGACATTTAAGAACATCAGCAAAGTAATAATGTTTCAGTAATTAATTACAAGTAGACATTCCTCCTTTTTTTTTTTTTTTTTTTTTTTTAAATTTACATGCTCATGAATCCCTTCTTGTTCTATTTGAATATTACAGCAAGCATGTCAAATCTAGTCTCATATATTTTAGCCACATTTCATATTTTTATACATGTAGAATCAGATAAAGTACAAGGGCTTGGAAATTAATCGGGGGTTTTATTGAATCCTTTGGTGGCCATTTTGACTGGTAGGGGATGCACAAATGTACAGTGTGTACTGTGTCCAAACATTTGCTGTAAATAAGATCAGCATTTTTATCTGATAAAGCTGTGCCTTTACATTATTGAAATGTCTTGAAATGACTGTATTGGCAGATTTGAAGCTCAATTAAAATATAATTAAAGGAAAATGCTGTTTTTTTTATTTTGTGTGAGCATGATTTTGGATTGATCACTGCAGACACTTAGACTTGTATAAAATGTTTTTCTTATTTTATTTAGTTCCCGCCTACACATATGATTATTGATGTTGGTTTACAATGTCACGTAATATATATTTTTAAACGTATGTTAGGTGTATTATTTAAAGTAGTCCAGTGACTGTTTACTGTACATGTATAACCCGACAAATGTTTATTCGACCAATCAAAACGAAGGTTTTACTTTAGTTACCCTCAGTGTTGACTATACAGATTTACATTTGCTTAAAATTATATTAAACTGCCAATATAAAATAAATTAATGTAACCAGTTAGAATTAAATAATTGTTCAGATATGTATTTTTCTCCACAGATAATTAAAAAAGCACAATTCTTCACAGATTAATTATGCACCACAACACTGCGGTAGGACTCTGCATTCTCTTCATTTTATCATACGTGGACAGCCTGAGAGTCAAGGCTCTGGGCAAACTTATTCTCCAATCCAAGAAGAAATTAGATTTCGTGCTCGAGTTATAGCTAGTAGCCTGCGTCTGTGAATTTATTTTCGTTCTATATTTTTCCTTTCGAAGGCAATTATCTGTCATGATTGCTTTAATTAGGACTGTAAGGTCACTGGTTATACCTGTTCCGGTTGACAGAAATCTGATGATGCGGTAGCTTCTCAGTTACGATAGCCAGGCTAGTTTGCTAGCAGCAACTTGGTTAGCATTAGCTCAGGCGAAGCTACACTAAGGACGGTTGCTAAGCTACATAGCCAGGCGGCAGGCGTCACTTGGAACGCCATTTATATTTAATGTGTGGTTAAAACACTCCTGCAGCCTTAAGGTAAAGATGGCTGTTGTTCCTCGTTTGTGAAGACCGTCTCTGTCTGCTAACGCTAGCTAGCCGGGTAAGCAAACGTGAAAGAACTGTCAACCACTGTCATTTTCTTATGTAAATACATGACGGACTTTTTCTATATATTCAAAGGGCTATACAATACTGTGTAAGGTCCTTTGTAATACAGTTGTATTTAAATGCAGGCTTCATAAGACCATGGCAGATGAAAATACGCAGTTCTGTGGCAATTGGTAAGTGTACAAGTCAAAGGAATCAGGGATTCGCATACCGATTTGAATCATGTTTCATTGTTAATTATACATTTTGTTTTGTAGCAAACATGACATTCCAGAAGCAAATTTCACCACCCATGAGATCCATTGTCGAAGAAACATCGCACTTTGTAATGTGTGCCAGGAGCCGGTGCCACGCTCAGATCTGGAGGAGCACAAGCAGCAGGAGCATAGTCAGGTATTACATTTGGAATAATCTGGCATGTGTAGGTAACATTGTATATTATGCTTGAGTGCTGCAATTTTTTTACTCAATTAAAAACACGAATAATATAATACAACTGAATAATCGTCCATTCTGAGTCTCTCTCCCCTTTTATCACAGATTACATGCAAGTGTGGACTCAAGATAAATAAGAATCAAGTCGAAGTTCACCAGGTATTTGTTAATTCTCAGTTTTATTACGATTTGGTCCACAAGTATTTGGACAGTGAGGTTTTTTGTTTGTTTGTTTGTTTATGCACCACTACAGTAGTCTTAAAACAATACAGTTGCAATGTTAATGAAGTCTAAACTTTAAAAACATTTACCATTTAGGCAGACTACTGTGCTTCAGGGTTTCAGCGGAGAGATTTTTAAGCCTTGTATATAAATTCAGACCAAAATGTTGTGCTCAAGGACATCACTAAATTCTGAGTTTTCCCCTCTTAGATATGCTTCTCTTGGTTTTCACTGCACCTACCTTTAATGCAGCCATTTGTGTTAAGTGAAAAGCTTGTGTTATTGAGGGATCAAGATACTGGCCTGACCGTAGAATATAGAATTGAGTTGCCTTCAAAAAGTATTTGGTTGCTTTCACAGTATGTTTAGGGTCATTATTCATGAATACTATTATTTTGTAGCACAAACACAAATATGAGCAGAGTAGGGTAGATCATATACACCCCATAATCTATGTTGTAATGTAAACTCTTTATATTTACATTCATTAAGCAGTCCCTATAGTGTAGATTTTCACCCACCTTCGCCAGAGTTTTTTTCTTGATTTCTTTTGATGTTAAGAAGGGATTTTTCATCATCAAGCAAAACATTTCTTACTTTATAGTTATTGTGAAAACTGAAAAGTATCCAACCACCATTTTCTATCACTTTGAAAAGTTGGGGTCACTTGTGACCTGGAACCTATCCCAGCTGAGTTTGGGTGCGATGCCAGTGCAAGATATGCCCTGGACTGGTCACCAGTCATCCATGGAGCAAAAAGTCGAGTGTTAAAAGGACTCGCAAAGTAAATTTTATCACTATTTCCGGGTTTATGTAGCTCCACACTCTTCACTGCTAAATTAAGACTTTCTAAATAGTTAACAATTTTACACTGTGCCAGAGTTACTTTAATAACACTATGGGAGTAGAAAGGTATCATCAAGATATATTCAACACCCTGGTAAATGTTAGTTTCACTCTCAGAATTGTAAAAAAAAAAAAATCTGTTAGTTTCTATTTTAATTAAGAATAACCATTATACAAATTACCTTTAATTACCTTTATTTAGCTTTTAGCAAATAACACATAAAAAAAAAAAAGTCTGGCTGTACTGTCTCAACTGAAAAAAATTAAGGTGACGTAAGGGCTTTACCCTAAGTGTGAAGCCATCACATGATAGGCACATCTACAAGAAAGTAATTCATCTACACACTACCAGTTTCATTCATGGTGTCCTGTTACTATAACAATACTAAAACTCTGATGCGACAGTAAATTTAACACATCTTTGAGTGCTTAAAACATGAACATTACATTATTAAATAAAAAGAACGGGTACATTTAACTGTAACACTTAGCACTCCCAGTAGTCTTTGCAACAAAGCTGTTCAAAGTAATTGGGCGGAGCTTACTTTGATTAACTCTGCAGAATTGGTTTAACAGTAAATCAATCAACTCTTGTCAAATAACGTCAACACTGACCACCATTTAAATCAGATGGTGTTAAAAATACACTTTGGGGGTTGACATCATTTCTGAAACATTTGTCAATAGACAAACAACAACTTAAACTCACATTCACAATCAGACCTATTGATGATAGGGCAATCTTTCCTACACCTTTTACGCCAAATACCACCACAAAAAAAAAAAAAAACACTGAGCACTCGAAGTACCAGAAGGACCAACCAACATTAAAATGCAGTAGCGTACACCTAATGTTCACGAAAACTATATTATTGCAAGTCCTGTAACATTATCCTTATAACTAGAGCTGTTAAACTATTACATTTTTAAAATCAAAATAATCACATTTTAGAATTTTGATCAATCATGATTAATCGCTTAATAAAAAAGGCTTTTTTATCAAATAAATGTCCCCGCCAAATTTGAAGAGCACCAGGTTATGTGTTAATTCTTTTGACATTTAATATTATGAGGACGTCTTCAACATTTTTTGTCCACTGCACACGCTCATCCTCCGCTTTTTTCTAATCAGTTAATTACTTGCATAATTTAAAATGGGGAAAAAATGACCCTAATAAATGTGATACGCAAACATTTATTAAATACATTACTTTAATGCGTGTAATTATGTTTATTGCTCAAACACCTGCGCTACCTTCAACATAGCCATGCGCTGTCTCGCTAAAGGATAATCTATGGTCAAAATGAATAGTGCGATTAATCTGCGTTAATTCATGATAAAAGCGATAATTTTTTTGTGATTAATTAATCAGTTAACACTTTAACTTTGACAGCACTACTTATAACATAAGGGGTATAAGTGTCTACAAAAAAACTAAACAAGAACAAATATTAAGCAAAGGTGTGTTTCTGTAAAATGTGTTAATTTGTGGAATAATTTCAGTCACTTACTGATTTAAAAATATATATTTTAAATTACTTAAATCAGACATGAGCTGTTAAAGTTGCGTAATCGTTTGTAAAAAAAAAAAAATATATATATTATTTTTTTTAGATGTATCAGTATGAGTGTAATGGAAATTGTATATGTGAGTATGAGATTATTCATAAATGTATTATGGTATATGCCTATGAATTTCATGTACATATGTTGCTGCATATATGACCAGGTTTATGCATTTTTCTTTTATTGAAATACATTAACCTATCATTGTATCAATAATGAAATAAGTCAAAACATACAATGAATAAGGGGGAGGACTAGATAAGTTTTCAACTTCTTCCTACTCCCTTTTGAAATGTAAACCCGTGACCAATGATGACTGTATGCGTTTTTTTCCTTCCTTCTTTTAAATTTTTATGCTACTCGTTCATATGTTATGTTCAATAAACAAATCAATCAATCAAATCAAATATGCGCAATTTGAACATAAACGCTGTGCCTAAATATAGGAAAATTGTACTTAAAAATGACAGCTGAACTGTATGGGCAGTTGATTCTTTCAAATGCCATTAGAGTAATCCGGAGTAGCACTAGTGGCACTACATTTTGCAAATCACTGATCTAGAGCTTCATATTCTTCAATGGCTTGATCTCAAACCAATAGAACTTGCTTTTCACTTACTGACAACAAAAGTGAAGGTGGCCACTGGAGTGAAGCATGGCAATTTTGGCAAAGCATTCTGAAAAGGACTGCTGGCTTCAGGCACTCAGTAATGCAAAGTATAGTAACCGTGTCACCTTTGTCTTATAATGTTAATAACTTCTAAATGGTAATTTATTTTTTATTTTTTGTGTGCAATCTCTTAAAGCTGAAAAATTGCATTTTGGTGGTTTAATTTTGCCCATTTTTCCTCCTGCAGAACTCCTCCTGCTCTCAGAGACTGGTGGCATGCCAGTACTGTGAGCTGGAGATTGCCTTCAGTCAATCCAGAGAGCACGAGGATTACTGTGGCGCTCGCACCGAGCCCTGCCCACAGTGCAAGTGCAATGTCATGTTGAGGGAAAAAGCCCTGCATCCCATGTTATGTGGTAGTCCCACGCTGCTCCAGGAGAGAAACAACAGCTATTCAAGTCGCAATCCGGCAGAGCTGCAGCCTCCGGGGGCCTGGTTCGAAGGCCACTCCATCCGAAACCCCCTAAGAACCGAAGATCGAGGCCCCAAGGAAAACAATATCAGTGCAGGAAAACATCAGGCCTTTCCACGGGCTTTTGACTCCACGTTTTATAACGCTTCAAGACAAGGCAGTGCCGACTGGAAGAATATTGCTCCAAGGAATATGACGTCCAGCCGATGTGAGTTTACTCTTCTTCTCAATCTTTTGTCTTAAAAAAAAAAAGTATTTATTTTTTTAATATTTATTGGAACTCATGTATCCAATATTGCACAACATGCTTACTTCAAGCCTCTTGTTACTCCCAATCAAGGTTATTTTAGTTGACGAAAAAACAAAAATTCCAAAACAAAATCAAATAAAAACAAAAATGCTTTTTCAAAAACGAAAACTAACTGAAACTACATTTTATGTTTACAAAACTAGCTATAACTATAATTAGAGCGAAAATGTCCTTCATTTTAGTTTTTTGTACCGTTGATTTACTGCATGAGGCTTTGGGGATGATTTTAAATGTGATTTTAAGTATATTTATTTCAATATTAACCGGAATAAGAATGTTTGAAAGTGTCACACAAGTGATATCATCTAGCAACAGCCAATAGAAAAAGCACCTTCAGATGACATTACTTTTGCCACCAAAGGCTCGGCTCGCCTGTGTTTTCATTTAACTCAGCCGAAATGCAACGCTAGCGAAGAGATGTGTTCATTTTTTCATTTTACCATGGTGTTTATTAAATATTGCACACAAGTAATCTACTTAAAACTTTAAAACGAAAACTAATACTGAAACTTAACTAAAACTAAGCACTTTTTAAAATAACTAAAACTATATATTTTTTAAACTAACAGAACCACCCTGCAAACTAACTAAAATGTAAAAATATTGTATGTCAAACTTACACGTTAAACCAAACTACATAATTTTGGCCAACTAAATTTTGCTAGCGTAATGCTAACAAATAATGTGAAAAATGCCACACAGAGGCTAATGGAAATCACCATAGATGTTATGGTTAATCTAAGCAAGTGCTGCTTAACACACAGCAGCAACACATCTAAACAGATCTTCAAATCTTTGGATTTCTCCTGTGGAACCAAATATATCTTCTGCTAAACATTGTTTGGTTGAATGTTGTGTTTTTTTGTTTTTTTTTTGTAGTAACTGAACAGACCGACTTCCTAAGTCGCAGCAGTGCGTGGCCACTTCAAGACGAGGATTCTTCAGGCCTGGACTACATGCTGGCCCTCAGCCTGCAGACAGATGGAGAGTCCATGGCTGGTGTTGGAGAGGCCAATCTGTGGAGTGACATCTGGGACCACACCAAGACATCCAACAGCTCGGTCGGCTGTCAACTTTCCACATCCAACAACAACTACCCAAACTTCCCCTCTCGCACAAGTGCCCTTCCGGACCGTGATCAAACAGGTAAAAAAAAAACGTACTTGGCACCCATCCATATTCTGCCTTTCAAACAGTTGGTAGTATGCAGTTGACAGCAATGTAAATCATTTCTTCCAGACATCATGCTTCCCTGTGAGTTTTGTGAAGAGCTGTTTCCTGAAGAGGACCTCATTTTGCATCAGGTTTGGTGACATTTTGAAATGACCCCACAGTCACTCGTCTAGTACGATAGGGTTGTGTTGAAGTTTCATTAGAGAATTGTCAACTTCCTCTGACCCCACAAGGACTTTGATATTGTCCATTGCTGGTGTATATTCTTGTCAGATATCACGTCGCAGCCTTCTCTTTATTTTTTACGGCCTGTTGAATATGACGCCATCTACTGGGGTTGGCAGCACATATTTCCAACTGTATCTCTTTAAGTGGGGTACACACACACACAGTAATTTATTTATTTATTTTTAGCATGTGAGAAACCCTACACATCACATTCAGGCTGCCAATGATTGAAAAGAAGCCAAATGCTCAAATGAAGTCGCTATCATTGGTATGTGCACCCCGCTTTACTCTTCTATTGCCTTTCAGACTGGCTGCAGCCCCGCCTCCGCCTTTGCGTCCTTCAGCAAGCAGCCGCCGTCCCCCCCTAAAGAGGCAAGGAATGCTACCGGAATGATGCGCAGCCTCCCGAACACGCTGGCCTCCAACATCCCCACCTTCCCCGGATCCGTCTCGCCAGCTTCCTACAGCCCACCGGCCAGCCCACTAGAGGGCGACGTGGTTATTCCATGTGAATTCTGTGGCGTTGCGCTGGAGGAGGCTGTTGTCTTTCATCATCAGGTATGTCACTCGTCCGGTTGGTTAGACGACTCCAAATGATCAACTTCCTGTCTGTTACATAGTGAAAAATGCCAGTGGCCTATTTTTTATTTTTTTTTACATCGGCTTCATGCCATCTGCAGATTGGAAAGATAATTTTGGAACATGTTTACGAATAAAAACAGTAGTGTAACTGTGATGTTATTTCTGTGCATGTTTTTTTCCCCCCACGCAGGACAAATGCGACATGCGCCCTCAGACCGCCTTTCCACTTAACAATATAACAAAAGCATCCGTCCAAAAAAATCCTGCCAAAGACGCGTTTGGACGAACGTCTCCAGATTTCAATAGGAAAATAAAGCACCAAGGTAGTGTACTGATGTAATCCACATTATTCCATTGGGTCATGGATTCCTGGGGAATGGACAGAAACAGTTGCTGCACGGGGGAAGGATTATAATGACATACCACAAAATACATTTGACTTAATTCTATATGAAACACTATAATTCACTGTTACTAAAACCATCGTATAATTCTAAGATCTGGTACCCGGATGGAGAGATTGATGTTTGTTTCCCACATAGGTGACTATTTGGATGAAGATCTTGGATTGGATGGAGACCCCCCACCAGGACAAAACCAAAGGGAGTGGCAGAGAGGCTACATTGGGCGGCCGAGTCAGCGAAAAACATCCAACTGTGAGGTTTCAGCACAAAACAGAGCTCAACACGGCAGAGAAACGGAAGGGGCGCTCTCGTCTTTCTTGGACCCTGACTTGCCAGGCTCTGACTATCTAAAGGGGTACGTCCTCTAGAAACAAATTACAGTTATCTCAACTTTTAGTACTGAGACATAATGTGGGAGAAGTAACTTTCTTTTTTTTTTTTGCGTGTGTGTCAATCAGACTACATTCAACAGACAACAAAGAGGGGAGAGGAAACAGAAGGAATGTGTTAACAAAGGTACGGTTAAAATTTAAGCTCCATCAATTTCCTTGGTTTGGAACAAAATTCTGTTGTGTGCGCCTTGTGAACACGCTAGTTCGAAACATACAACCACACGTTTCACATTGTAAAAATGTCTGTTTAATTGGGGAACAAAAACAAAGTTCAAATTCTTTTAAAGGGTGGATTTTCCCCTTTCGAGTCCAGACAATTTTATTTGGCACTCATTTTTGTTTTTTGTTGACCTTTCTCCCATTCACAGCTCCCTAAGAAGCAGAACGAAGACCAGCAGGAGGAATGAGAGCTGCAACATGTGGCGAGAAAAATGTTTATTTGCTCTGCTTTTTGTTTCTGTCCATGTTTAAAATTATCTTCAATATATCTGATAAGTGCCTGTGTCAGCAGCAACACCACTTAACCATTTAACAATGAAAGGTGATTTGATTTTGCTATAAACATTATACATTTGTCTCAGCTGATAATACAATTGTTGTTTTTGTTATTTGTTGTAAGCATTTTCTATTGGCCATACCTAATTTTAATATTTCTTCATGTAACCTTAATACACTCTTCAATTAGTGTGTTTTTATACTGTTAAATATTCTTTAGTACTTTAGCGAATATTTGATGGTTTTCATCACATCCTTAGAAATGTCACGTTGCGTTGATTTTTCAGCTGTCTCCTGTTTGATCATTTATTTGTCATGTTCAGCCAAACAAATGATCTTAAAATACGTTTTTATATCAAAGAAATGCAATTGCAATATACTGTGTATTCATGTGCCACAAATGTCTGAATACCTGCAGCAAATCGTTTGTTGATGAAGATGATCATTTCTGAGTAAAATGTATCATTCATACCAGGGAGGGGCAAGTGAATGGAGAAATCTCCTGGTTTGGTCTTGTTCATGCATGTGGATGATTCTCGCTGTATTGCAACCATGTCAATGCTCTCAACTCTGACTCTCTTTGGCTGTTTTGTAATGTCAATAAATGTTCCTGGCTTCAGTTTGTGTTCTAATTTTATAGTGTTTCATCTTCAATCAGTGGTGTAATGGGATTTTTTTATTTATTATGTATTTATTCATCTATTTTACCTCAGGGGATGAATAAAGTTAAAGCCCAAATGCCCAACAAGTAAAGGACATCTGGTGTAGGACTATAGTTATTTTGGAGATCCGCAACTAATTGTGCACTCACTTGTATAAAAGAAACCATGTTTTTTGTCTGCCATCTGTCCCATAGTTGGATTGGGGAAGAAACAATTATGTCATGGTGGATAGATTAAAATAACTGCAAAAATTCACTGGGGGGGTTACACAATGTAGCAATATGTTTAATTCTGTATTAGAGGTAATACAGTGTTAATATAATAAAATAATACATATTTACTCTTGTCGGAACTAAATGTTTAAAAATAGATCACGTAAAATAAATGCATTCAATCATTCTAAGTATTCAATACTGTTTACAGAAAAATATTACTTAAGAGTTGATAGTTCACATTACAGTATGTGTGTTTTGTATATAGGTTGATGTATAGCCAGCCTCTAGAGTGGGCTAAAAGTAGATTCAGTACTTAAGATGAATCTTAATGAGTGTCACGGTTCTGATTCTGAAAAAGTTTGATAAATATTACAATGTTAAAAGAGGGCATTTTGAGCATTTGCAAGGTTATACAGATGACTTGCGCTGTAGTAAATCAATGTGCAGTAAAGTAACTGAAATAACCAGATGTGGCAGATGTACTCACCTTCTGCATTTACTAGAAGACACATTGTTTATTTAAAACTACTACAGAACCTTGTCTTTAGGACTGCTAGTTTAATTTTTACACATAATGGGGAAAACAACCTAGACGGGCTAATGAATGTCTACATGGCAGTGTTTGCACGCTTAAATACAAATGGCACAGCAACACATGCCGCCAGGCAACATACTCCAGATTTCTGATCCATTTACGGCAATTGACTACAACTCTGTCTGTATGACTTCATTATACTGCTGCCTAATTAAGACAAAATGAATTGTTGTTTATGGGGGATATGTTGGAGCAGATTAATGGCACTTCCATTCATTTCAATGGGGAAAGAAGATTTGAGATACATCTGTATTCATTTCAGTGAGGAAAGATAATTTGAGATGCATCTGTTTTGAAGTGCGTGCATGGTCACGGATCGAAATAAAAACTCATATCTTACCACTGTAGTTTTCATTGTCTTGCAACAAAATATATTGTATAATTTTGTACATAAAGCCAAAATAAGTAAATACCATTTTTTTTAATCGAATGTTGGTACTTGAGTGGGATTGCATGTTTTTCTTTTTAGGCTTTATGGATTTACAAAGTGATAATCCAGTCAAAACAATGATTATTTGGCTTATCTGGCTTTCACTAAGACAAAAAGAACATATCCCCTCTAATGGTAGTCTGATAGTAGTTTAAGCAGACTACACAGGATTTGGGCCACTAATCACCTCCATGCACAACTCTTGAATTTTATGGAGGAACATCTGAGCATTTACGCAATATCCTATTACTATGCTCGTTGCCTTCTCTACAGTAAGACAATTACTCTACTGGTGCACCCTAGTTGTTCTAGTAGTGTGCCCTTGTTCTACTCGTGTGCAGAAATATACAATAGTGGAAGGCAGTAGTTTAAAAAACAGCATATAGTCAATCTACTAGTGCACCAAAAGTTGTTGTGCCCTATTGGGGTCTGCAACCTGCGACTCTGGAGCCATTTTTTAGATCAAATATTATTTAAATGAATTAATGCTTAAGATAAATAAAAAAAAAATAAAAAAAACAAATATTAAAAAAATGTCACAGTCCAAAATTTTAAGTTGTCATAAAGACGAAAAAGTTTTTTAAATTACCTAAAAATATCCAAAAAGAGACCATAAAATGTCCAAAAAGGAAGAGGAAAATTAGAAAATTATCATAAAATGTCCATGAAATTGCGAAAAATGTCAGAGAATTGAATAAAAAGGCAGAAAATAAAACATTTTTATAAAGTAACTATAACAAAAGAAGAAATCCTAAAAAAAAAATACCATAAATTGTCAGGAAAAAATGACAGAAATTGATAACAAAAAAAGCAGAAAAAAGACAAAAAAGCCATAACATGTCCAAAAAACCATATGTCCATAAAACCGTCTAAAATGTCAGACATTTGACAGAAAGGCAGAAAATCTAAAAAGAAATACGAATCATTAATAATGATAATAATAATATTTTAAAAAACGGAAGACGAAAGGTAGAAGAAAATAAATCTCAAAATATTGGATGCTGTATATTTTTCTGTTTTGGTGCAACTCTAATTAGCTCTTGGGCCCTCAGTACATTAGACTAACACAAACACAATCATTACAATGTTCAAATGTTTTGCACCTCCAGACAGATTTATGTTTTTGGGCCTAAAATGGCTCTTTTGACAGAAAAGGTAGACCCTGGAGTCGTGGAAGGCTGGCATGATGTCACTTAGTTTTTCTAGCTCTTTGGACTAATGGGGGAAAAGAAGAAGAGTGTACTAGAAGAGTGTTCTTTTATTTTGTATCGCTCCACAAAGTGGTGCGCTTTAAATTCCCGCCGGGTGCAGTAGGCGGCCATAGAGGGGGGCGGGGCTTACACCGTCCACTCTGATTGTGCAGTTCAAAAAGCGGCCAACGTTTCCCGGTAAGTAAGCTTGTGGCGGCTGTATGTGGCTTCTTACTTTCACTCAGGACGCCGACCAGCAAAATGCTCACTCCTTGAAAAGCTTCATGTTTTAAATAATAATAAGAAAACACTTTTAAAACTGCCCACGCGATAAGAAAAAAAAAAAAGAGAGAAGAGAGAAAAGACACTTGACCGAAGTCGAGCAGGTGGAACGACGTCGTCGGGAGTCAAGAAGCCTGAGTGAGACACTCGCTTGTCACCTGAGTGTGATAACGAGACAACATGTCCAAAATGTCCCAGGAAAGTTACGCTGCCCTGGACGAATCCTCTCTGCGAGCTTTGGTGAGTAGAAACGAGGATAGATATGCTCTCGTTGCCAATCAACGCGGATGCCCTTGTTTGTCACAGCATCAACTCTCCAAGCTCAATGCCAGCTCACTTGGACACGTTGTTGTGATTTGAACCAGTGTTCATCATCCTGGTACCCATTTTACACTAGAAAAAATGTCACATGAAAAAAGTGTATGGTGACATTTGTTTCTTGAAAATCCACTAATCTTCCCATTGTGTGTTTGATTTGTTTTGTTCACTTGTAGTCAAGTATAATCTTCATTGTGAGGAGTTTATTGGAATTGAGCCAATGGAGCAGTGTAGCTTGGTTAATTGTATTATTCCAGTCACTCACCAATGTCAACTAGACGCCACATATTAACAATCAAGAATCTCTTTTGTTATTATTATTGCAGACTTGTTATTGATATTTTTTCTCTCTACATATTTAAGCATCTTGCTTTTAGGTGTAGATTTGATGCAGCCTCAACAGGAGATTAACGTTTGTACAATATTCATGATCCATTCATTTTATACAGTACTTGTCCAAAATAGGTTATCATTGTTTTTAGAATGTGGGAGAAAACCGCTGCATGTGTAGAAAACCCACACAAGAACATGGCGACTGTAGCGGATATTCAAACCCAAACCTTAGAACTGTGAGGCAGACGTGCTAACCACTAGGCACCATGCTGTATTTGTAAACTGTGTTCATGATAAATGAACAGTAGTAGTCACACAGATGAGTCATTTGAAATGGAGGCACGTCTACGTATTGTATACAATAGTTGGGCAATCACATGATGATTAATTCAATGCATGTACAGTAAGTTCCTTGCTGTTGTGTGACTCCACACTTCTGCTCAGACGTGAGGTCACTAATCAGTATTGATGAAGTGTCTTTGGGTGTTACCGCATTCTGTTTTATTGACATTAGTCATGTCTTGAATATACTGTATCCTGAAGTAGAAGAGAGTGCAACATTAGGATTTTTTTTGAACGACACCTGGAGGATGTAGCACATATTTATGAGGCAACCTGACTCATTCTCCCCCAACACACCTCATGTCGTTGTGCAACATTTGCACATTATGCATCTGAGAACCAATCCGCTTCCTTCATCCTTTTCATTCTCTAATACTGTGCTGACAACACTTACCAACGGCAACATTTTGCCGTAGCTCCACAATATAATTAGATCCATTACACAAGCTGTATTTAAGTTCCACCTTGATAAAGATTACAATGCTCACCTTTTGATTGACACTGGCAGAGGTATTCACCTAACAATACAGTTGAATGCCCAAGGTTGAAACTCAAACTGTTCCAGAATGTTCATCAACCTATGATTTGTTTAGCTTTTGCCTCAGGACAGAATGGATTTATCACAATGATCTCCAGGGTCAAGCTCTCGCCATCGTAAATCTTTTTATTAACGCTTCAGGCATATTTTAGTAAAGTAAGATTTATGAGTGTCATACACCTGTGAAAAGAATTCAACTGAAAATATTTTTTTAAAAAAAACATGGTTTTGCTCAGTTTCTCTAATGTGATTTAACATCAAAATTATTATTTTTTTTTTTAGTAAGGTCCTCCTGTTGCTTTCTTATAGGCTAATTTTCATTCTAAGATAAAGGCAAATTAAGCATGAATGAATTTGAAAGACAGTTGCTCTATTTCAATTACAGTTGTGAACTTACTAAATACTTTTGACTTGTATTATTGTAAATGTTCAACCACTCCACCAAACAAGTTTGAAGTAACCTTAATTATAAGTCTAACCCACACTAATGTTCTTGTCAAGCTGATTGGCGTCTCACAGTATGTCTTAATGAGATTCCAAATTGTACGTCACTTATAATATGTTGTATGTGCCCCCACTCGTCTAAACACAGCATTCTCATAAATACTGTGTCTGTGGAATAAGACTTAAGCAGCAAAATCCACCTGTTTTTTTTTTTTATTCATCCCATGGGGCGGCCATTTTGCCATTTGCTGTTGAATAAAAATAACAGCTCAGGGTTCAAGTAACAACCATTCACAGCTCATTTGGTTTCTGAAGCTGATCTGTGATGATTGGTCGTTACCTGAGCCTTGAGCAACTGTATTGGCATTTTCATTTGACAGGAAGTGACAAAATGGCCGCCCCATGGGATGGATAAAAACAAGTAGATTTTACTGCTTAACTCATATTCTGCAAACACAATGTTTATCAGAAGTGGGGCTACATAGAACATGTTATTGTAAACAAATTATTAAGTTTGATTTCTCTTTTAAGGTTGTTGTTAAGTGTGTAACTTCATTTCTAAAATTCCTTTGCCTTTGTCATACATACTGTACTTTCTTATTGACTGGCTCCCCTATCATGTTTTAAAATTAGTATAATTATTTTTATTTTTTTTAAATACACAGCTAAAATGTACTAAACTACTACATGAACATGTTTTAAAATTAATACCTGCATTATCTTTTTTTTTTTACAAGCGGAATTTCAGCTCAGCTGCATCTCATTAGATTGTGCTAGAGTAGAGAAAGGATGTGGTGCAAATGTACTGACACGGTTGACAACCAAGGGTCAGTTTGTGACTTTCCTGTCAAGAGACAGCTGTTTCTGTTTGTGTCTTTTAGTTCTAGAAGTCTTTGCTTTCACATGTCTGCTTTAAAAAAAAAAAAAACACACACACGACATTTTGATTTCTCTACTTAGGTCTCACTATATAAGACAAGAAAAGACTTGTTTACTCTGGAACAAAGAAAAAAAAGTTATTTTCTGTTGACCTTTCTGACTACGTCTTTCGTGTTATTTTTCCAAACTGTAATCATCTTGCCAAGTTGCTCATAAATCACTGGACGGATAATCTTGAGCATTTTTTCCCCCTTTTCTGTGTAATAGCTGTAATCAAAGTCCTAGTTGCTTTGATCAGTCGATTTATGAGTTTATTTAAAAAGGCAAAGGGCAAAGCTGTGGGAGTAATGAGGATGAAGTTCGATTTTTCTCATCAGAGAATTTAAAAGGGAAGATTTGGTTCGTATTCCCTGATGGTGCAGTGGTTCAGTCGCCTTAATTCCGTGCAGGAATCATGGTTTCGGTTCCCACTCAGTGACTGTGTGGCTGGAAATGATTGTCTGTCAGTCTGTCTGTGTATGCAATCTGTGATTGATTGATCTTGTGATATAAGCGGTGGGCATGGAATCAAGTTTGAACAGTCTCTATATCCATGCAGGATTGTAAGAATGGCATTTTAGTCCAGAGTGCTGGAGTAAAACAATGTAATTGGGCAGATGCTGGAATCCGGGACGTTTGTCATCATGTGATGCTGAGCTAATCAGAATCACACAGACAAATCTCATCAGTGAGCGAGGTCCTCGTCCTCCCTCCTGGTCTATTTCTTCAAATGTGATCACCCTCTTGGGTCAGCCAGATCCCACATTCTCACTGAACATGGTTGTGGTGACAGAAGAGTCCACATTTTCCACTCTCAACGGCCCCTTGGGACCATAATTCATTTTCAACACAGCTCATGGTGCGTTCACATGACATTGGCATCAGTAAAAACATACAGACAACAGTGTGGTCCAAACGGTCTCTCCTCACAAGGACCTGCAAAAAATCAGCAAGACACCAAGTACTGTCTGGTGAAAACGAATAAAGAACTTCAATCTCATCCTAGCTTGGATGCGTTTCAGGACTCTCATTGAAGTTCTTGGCGGAGCGGCTATTAATGAGCACACGCTCCCATCCTGTGTTGTGCTTGATGAACTAAGCGGTCAGAAGGTCATATGGCGGCCTCTCTAAAGCCGCTAATCCCATCGCCACTCATCTATTCAGAGCACTGGTTGCCTTTTATTTTGCGCATCTAATCCCCTCCATGGCAACCAGGCAACCAACATTTTTTTCTTTTTGCTCGGCCACAATTATTTGAATATCCACAGAAAAATAACCAGTTGGTGTCGCAGTTTGTGCGGCATTTGCAAAGCATGCGTGTGGTCATCCGTCTGGATGGCAGAATTAGAGCTAGAGCTCCAAACTAAATCACCTGCTTAAGATAGTGTGCACTCCCCTACTTGAGGAGTTTTAAACATTTCCGCTTCACACTGGGAATAAAAGTCTATGCATTATGCTAATGACAAAAAAAATGTAAATTGAAATAATTCTGCTTGGCCTACGAGATATTTTTTTATTTTTATTTTTTTAGCTCGGAGAATGGAGACTATAAGGAGTATGTAGGCACTTTTTGAATAGTATCCATCCATTAAGTCAAACCTGTAGAACAAGCAGGTGTTTTACTCCGCACTCCTTCTCATTACCTCTTTAAACCTGCCTTACGACACCAAAGGAATGAAGATTGAATTTCCTCTTCCTGCTTGTTATTAATGCAGTGATTTTGGAAAAAAAAACATGGCCGCCATAGGGGGTCTTTCTGTGCATGGCGCCTGCCCAGTTGATCTCCCACGCATGGATGTCTGGCACATTGATTTGTAATTATTCCTACCAGTCGTGTGAGCGTCCCTTCTCCCTGGTGATCTAGAAGCATCTGTATGTTTTAGATGTAGCAGCTTTGCGCCGTGATCAGGCCCCCCCAAGATATACAGGACCCCTACGGCCTTTATTTTATGACCCTCTGGACTTTTGTGCTTGGAGCGGTCACAGTGCGAGTGGAAGAATGAGCTTGCTTGTCAGATCTTTGTAGTCACCCCAAGAGACGTGTTAAAAAATGTCAGCCTCATCAGCAGGGAGCAATGAATCAGCCAAATTGTGCTGTATCATGCCAACAACATGGAAACAACAATAATGAATTTTATCATTGCTTCAATAAATTAGTTTGACTATACTGACGGATATTTTTACCCTGCTGTGTAGTCTCCACACCAAAAATGTCCTTCACGTAGAAGAGATTTTTAGAAACATGCCAACGCTTTAGCGAACATAAAGGCTGAAGAAAATAATTGGCAAAAAAGTTATAAGATTCAATAAGAGCGCCTGCCACTCAAGGAAAATTGATACAAAGGAAATCAATAAATAAATAAATAAATATATTTATATATATATATACACACACATATATACACACTAGGGATGTATTGTGAGTATGGTTGTTCGTCTCTGTGTGCCCTGCGATTGGCTGGCAACCAGTTCAGGGTGTACCCCGCCAGCTGGGATAGGCTCCAGCACCCTTGTGAGGAAAAGCGGTCAAGAAAATGGATGGATATACTAGGGATGTGCACAAATCTGTGTTGACTCAAATTGCGAATTGGCTGTTGAAAACGAACGCCAAATCAGAATTTTCCCATTCCAGTCAGAAAGCGTCATAGCATATTGTCGTCCGAGGATATAGTTTGAATGGGATGTCTCATCTCCCTTCTATGTGGTGATTGTACATCCGCTGAAGCGTCGTACAACAGCAACAGGAATATTTGGCTGCCTAACACCTCGCTGTTGACCTCTCACGTCGTCCTAGCAACAAACGAAAGGGGGTATGCAAACATGTAGACTTGAGAGACGAACTAGCTTAGCGCTACCAAGATCGAGGCTACAGGCTAGTACAGCACAACAGGGATGGATTTAAAATGAAAGAGTAAACGACATCCTGGATCCTGCCGTTTGTCAGCCAGCAAAGACTGCTAAGAAAAAAATGTTTATCTGGTTGTGGAAGCAAAAATATCCTTTTGTGTCCAAAGACATGATTTGTTTATTTATGTATTTATTTACTTACTTATTTAACTCCCAAGTTCACCATCGGTTTCATTTACATGCTGGCAAAGCATATTTCCAGCATGATGCACTTGCAAACAAACATAAGCAGTTTAACAGTGAGGACATTTTCTCTTCTGGAATGGAAACAAGTTATCTTCACTACTGCACTGACAGTCCAGAACAAAAAGGTTTGACATCTCCGTCTCCTATCCAAATATACGGCACAGAGATAAGAAGTCAAGAGTTTATTGGATTAAACAGGAAACCTCTTTTTATGAATACATCTATAAATGGTCATATTTAGTTCCCTCAAAGTCTATATTTAGTTGTGGGGCTTAGAGTTTATTGCGCTGAAACAATGCAACTTTTTCCCATCTATACTTAAGTGAACGTTTCCTCTCAGTCTGAGGTTGAAATAAAGTTCATCTCACTTTACACCATTCAGGAGGACATTTGTTTTGTCATTTTCGAATGCTGCTCTTTAATATGAGGTGCTGTGTTTTTATTATAGCAGTATCATTGTTCCATAATGGAATAATGTGGCAGTTAAACACGTAGCTGAGCAAATAAACGTCCCAGAGATGGATGTTGGTTGTGTTGGTGTGGTAATGTGATTACATTCTTACAGTAAGTGAATTATAGCTTTGACGAACCACACACATTGCTGTTTTCTGTCTATAAGGTCTTGCAATGCTGTCCTGCAAATTGCAGCCTTTCCTTATACGTCAGTGGTGTCCAAACTCGGTCCTCGAGGGCCGGTAGTCCTGCAGGTTTTTGAGGTTTCCCTGCTCCAACGCACCTGTTCCAATCAACAAGGTCGTTATCATGCTTATGCAGAGCTTGCTGATGAGCTTCAGCTGTGTTGGAGGAGAGAAATATCCAAAACCTGCGGGACTACCGGCCCCCGAGGACCGAGTTTGGACACCACTGTTATACGTTGTGATGCACATATCCTCAGTTTACAATACACAGCAAAAAAAAAAAAAATCAGGTTTTGTTTGTTTCTTCTATTCCTCTTGATGTTAATTGTGAGTTCACAAGAATTTCTGTCCTATAATGTCCTATAATCTCAGCTGCAGATGTCAAAATTAATTACAAATCAGTTACCAACTTTTTAAATAACCGAGTAATCGTTTGGAGCCATTGTTTAACTTGTCCAAATCTGATTTAAGCCTCTCAACAGTAATTATTCTCTCATTTCTGTAGCAATTCAGGATAGAATTGCAATAAGAAAAATTGCAAACATCTGCTATTACTTAGGAAAATAAATCATGGTGAGACCGGGTTACTCTTTCGATATATATTGTCACAGAAGTTAACATGAAAGCCGACAAGATAAACCTAAATCTGACTGGATATAGATGGCCACTTCAAGCTGCAATTACTACATTGCCTGTTTATTCTAGTGTTGTCCAAATGTGCTGGTGACATAATACACTTAATTATATGATACGACCAGCAAACCACATAGATATCATTTTGACCATTTATACAGAAAACAGATGGTGGGAAAAAAGTGTTGTAAGGGCATGATATTTTTAAGTACTTCGCCCATATCTTTTGGAACCACAGTAGTTTTACAGATCACAATTAAGATCAAATGTATGCTAAACTCTTTCAGGTGCCCTGGTATGCCATCAGTGCGTTTTTCAAGGTACACTCTACAAAAGGGCTGTTTAGTGGAACGTTACAAGGACCACACCTTGTAACTATTGAAAAATAATGTTTATGCGAAAAAAAAAAAAATATTTGAAACTCTCCTTAGAAAAAGTTGAGGTTCAAGAAAAACAATACTGGTGGACCACAGCAGTGTTGTTGTTTCTGCATCCAGCTGAGTCACATTACTTGCATGCGTCAAATTCTGCGCTCACACAGCTATGACCACAGTTTCAGGTAAGACCCACGAGGACAAGCAATCAGTGTGTTATGTGTAGTATTTCTAAACGACAAGGAACATCCCAAAAAACAGGCCCGGAATCCATATATTGTTCATTGTAGGCTACTAGGCTCATGTGAACAGTGATTATTTTACTAACACAGCTGTAAACTGTAAACACATTTTTGTAAAAGTTGGAATATACAATTGCATTTTTCTAATGTGTTGTCATGTAATGTACTATAACCCTTATGGTTCTGTTGATTGTGGTAAACATTTGGGAGAGCATTTCAAAATAAAAGTAGGTAGGGGAATATTTGGTGTGGGCACAGATAAATGTGGGTTTCTAGATTAAGTCCCCTAGGAAAGAGTCATTTCCTCACATCTTGCAGAATTCATCAGGAGGATGTTGATGTTTGGCTTTTCAGCTTACTCTTAATGCTGCGAGCTTCTGGCGATATCTCATACATAGCTCATCTGTTCAGTGACACAAGTTCATTGCTGTTATTAAAGTTGAGTCAGCAGCATGCATCTGTTTAGACTCATAATTTATACTCTTTCTGCCGAGAGAGATTCACAATCAGCAGAAACTGGCATACAAGCCTTTTTTTTTTGTTGTTGTTCAGCACTGGCGGTGTCTTTCTATGAAAAGAAGCATCATTTCCCATGTGGTGACCACTCAGGAAAATGGTGTCTCTTATCTGTAAATGTTAGGCACAGTCTCCTTCTCAGTCTTCTTCTGCTTGGTATCTAATTTTTTCTTTTTTCTTTAGCCTTTTGTTTCAGCGTAGTCAATAAATGAGGTTTTATTGGTACAAAGTGTAATAGACTGTTTGGGAACACGAGAATATTTGTTCCTTTTTAGGCCAAACCTACTTTAGAGCCCATTGTTTATTCTAATGTGGTAAATTTAGTGTACCTACAGGGACTCTATTGTACCCCAGTTTAAAACACTGTAATGCAACCCTTGACCTTGTATCACATGAGTAGAAAGTCTTTCAGTGCATTAATCCATTGTGTTTTATAGAATGCCATTTATGTGCTATACCCCCCCCCCCCCCAACTAAGCACCACTAACTCTCATGCATTCCGCCATGTGTCCCTTCTTTGTTTCTGCTCTGTGGACTGGAAAGGGGGACAGTGTTTTCCCATGTCTCTGTCTGTCCTACCATCTAGTTAGTTAGGCTTCAAAATGTAGCTTCCCCGCACATGTAGCTTCAGTCAAAGCGAGCACGTCGCCACATAATCTTTCTCCTTTGCAGGTTAAATTCATTGGCAGTCCCTGTTCAATCTTGTTTCCACACAATGCAGGCCCAGTGGGCTCTGCAGTGTACTACGACGTGGTTCAACCTTGAATCTAGTTCATTTCTTTGTTGATCTTCCAGCTGTGAGGCGACCGAAACTCCCTCTTCTATGGAACAGATTGCCTTGCAGGGCTCTCTTGTATCCTGAATACTTTCACATTTTTCACAGGGTGTGTGCTTGGCTTCTGTCGGCTTTCATTGTTTTCCCGAGTTATTAAAAAAAAAAAATTGTGATAATACTGGAGTTGGATTTGACCCCACTTTGGATGTATTTATGGTATATACTTTTGTCTTTGTGATTGAGCTCATCGGAGTCTCTCCATTTGGAAAGCATCTACAGTGGTAACACACACTATTGCTCAGTATTGCTACAAGGAGTATCCTTTCTCCATATAAGGCAAAACTCTTAGTCTTGACACCAGAGAACTAAAAGCTCTCTGATCCCATCTGCTGCCTGGATGCACTCAAACCTCAACATTTTCTGGAATTGATTATTTCATGGCTCAATTCCAGTCTACACACGATACTCACGCACCTGTATGCATGCATTCTGAATGCATGTGCGCATCTGCTTGGTCTTCAATGCATCATATTTCACAAATTAGTGAGTCAAAATGGTGCTACAAGCGTAACAGGAACCGCATATCTGCCCAAATTGGGAGTCAAAAGGTCTGGAGTCGGCCTTCGGGGTCATGATGCATCCAGACAGCTTTGGTGAGACTTTCTGGGAGTGTTTAATCCATCAGCTGCAAGTACTTTCTCCTCCTTGTGGTGGAGCAAATTATAATGCAGAAGAGACCAGGATGCTGTGCTGCTTTCTTAATTGCGCGGACATGGCTCCCAGGGAGGTTGCATTATAAATGTGCGGCCACTGTACTGACGAATTCTAACAAGCCGACTGATTTGAGACATACTAAAGTTTGTAACCGTATATTACCACTTATGTCAGTTTAATTTTACCATCTTACAGATAACATTCTTTGGTGGCACAAATGAAATACACAAAAACAAGAAAATAAGCAGGTACCTTGCATACATGAATTCGTTCATCAGATGTTTTTGTGCAAATTTAAAGCTGCTTTCATAGCAAATCTATTGGTTGTACAATTCAAGGATCATCTGACTTCTTAGATTTATACATACAGTTCACACTGTACTGTTTATATGACAAGTGTCCCCCCCACCCCCTCCCTTTTTTCTGACTTCATGACAAACAATACGAAAGTAGAGGCTTGTGTCTTGCTTCAGGCTACACCCTTCCAACAATTTCAGTCAAACTTGCCTGTAAAATTTACATAAACCCACAAACAAATCTGCAGAGGCTGAAACCTAATCCCCGTTTAGCAGGGGCAAGTTAGTGACTAATAAAAGGTGTACACATGAGGGGGGTGTCATTTAGACAAAGTTCAACTGGTTAAACCTCTTGCTTTGTTTTTTTTCTTTCGGTAATTGAGCTGAGTGGTCAATTTCTTTTTCAGTTCTTTCCAGCCTTGTGGTGACGGGGGGGGGTGTAAAAAGGTATCTTGTAGACCCACATAATCGTACCTTTCCGGTGTTTTGCTTACGTGAAGAACTTAAAGCATCTGCCATGTTTGACCACATTTCACTTTTGGCTCAACAAACTAAACTGACCTTGCAGACGTTGAAATTCAGTTCACTCTGTGGCCTGGAGTGTAGATGAGTGCAAAGGGTGGAGAGCAGAAGCATTTTGCCAGCTGGATGGGATTTAAGTAAACCAAAAAAGGTCCCTAATTGACCGTGATTGATTGAGCTGCTCAGTCGGATATTCGGAGGTATGTCACTGTAGCCGGCCAGTATCAGAACATTCTTTAGACGACTACCACTGCCACGTCACGTCCTGCCTTTCTGGTTTATTCCAAGTAGGCATGCGAGAGTCTGAAGCAGACACTATCATTAGTCTGTAATATCATCTGCAATTACTCACCCAGTTTGTTTTAACTTCTGTCAGTCATACATCCCTCCGCTCACCCGGTAGGTGTGTCAGTAGGGTTTCAAGATTCAACAGGTAGCTCAGACTGTTACAAAACTGTTACATCTAACCTTTTCAGTAGCTCACATCCTTGTGTGTGTGTGTGTGTGTGTGTGTGTGTATGACCTACTCGTGTTTCACTTCTGACTCAAACGTTTGCTGGCAAGCAGCGTGGTGTGAAAAGCACTTCTGTATGTTTCTAACATAGTTCATACAACGAATGTTTTTGATGCATACAATCGAGTTTTGTTGGTTTATTTTGAAAAATGCCTTCAGGATTTGGTCACTGGCAAGGTGTTGCAGAAATTTCCTCTCATATTTCCTTTGACACACTGCAGCCCTTCACTGTGTGAAGGCCACGGCATCTGGACTCTGTGCCTGCACTCATTTCCCCCTCTGTTTCCTTAACGGCTACTCTTGTTTTTCTTGGCATGTGCTCCTGTCTGAGGTGTTTTATTTGCTCTCGTCATGGTCACTCATTAATTTACAGTGCTGGGACACTATTGGTGCTTTTTCTTTCTGCTGTCTTTCCAATGCACAGAGGAAGAATGTTGCAGCTGCTGGCTTTGTTCCAAGTCAATATTGTGTCAACATGAAATGCTGCAACCAATCCAAATGTACCCAACCCAATGTCTGCCTCCTTATTGGATTGGCTCGTTTTAAACGTCAACTACACCTTAGCTGCCACCATTTGAATTTGTGTGTCAAAGTCCTAATGCGTTTTGTTATCAAGACTTTAATCAGCTGTGCTTCCAGGTGTCTCTGAAAGTTTATTCCAGAACGTTATGGTGTGTGATAAGAGTGATTTTATGAAACAACTTAACTAACTATAAAATTCATGTACTGCATTTAAACCAAACTGAGAACTTGAAATGTGAAACCTTTAGAACCGGCCATCTGAGGTAAACCATAACTACGATTTGGCCTGTGATTTTGGGGGGCTGGGGGGGCTCGGGGTCACAGTGATCTGCAACCAACTGAGAACGAGCGTGAACCAGCCCACCAATCAGAAACGTGCATTGGCGCAGCAACATTTGACCCGAAACTTGGCTGGAAGGAAAACGTCTCCGGAACTCGGTGCACACATTAGACAAATTTTAATTGTGCCTTTTTATAGTTTTGAAATATGTAACATTTTCTTAAAAAACTGCTTGGGTAGCGGCCAGTTTACTTGGGCGGCCCGCCCAGGTATTAACATGGTGTGGGAATGGCTGCAGTGGAACCTCAAGTTACAAATTTAATTGGTTGATGGTGATCACGTTTGTATCTTGAAACACTCTTCAATCGAGGTTAGGTTTCCTAATGAAATGAATGGAAATGCAGTTATCCGTCCCTGCCCTAAATCTAAGATTTACTTACCTTTAAATTTTTTTATATAATATATATATATATATATATATATATATATATATATATATATATATATATATAGGGATCTAGGGAAACCTGTCATTCTCTGCAAAATAAATAAATAAAACAACTCAGAGATATGTCACATTGTCATTTAAAATTTTAATTTGCTACACATTTCTTTTGGTCGTTTTTAAGCTAAGAAGCCTGTGCTCTGTTAGATTTAAAAGTGTGTCAGAACCAAGTACGTGTTGTCATACCTTGTCTCTTCTCACCCTGCTGTTTAAATAAAAAGCAACCTGACCCCAGTTCCTGACTCCACTACCATCTCTTTCCTTGTGAGTCAGCAGGAATGTGAGGAATGACCTGTCCCCTTTCCCACCCAGTTCTCCTCTGCCCATTTTTAGGCAAAGAAGAGCCCAGCTTCATTTGCGCTTTTATCCTCTTTGTCATCATATCGCTATTCTGACAACAGTTTCCACACTTCTCCTTCTCCTCCCTCTGATCTTTCCTCTTCACAGTGTGTTCACTCGTTCTCATTTATTTCAGCACTTCAAATTTCCGCGAATGACAGCGCAAAGAGTGACTCTTAGCTAGTGCATATTTTCGTCTAACCACCGCTAGACCTCAAAAACCACTCGTCATCCTTGGTGAGATACCGCCTGCTCTGACTCGCACGTGGGGCAGGCATTTGGAGAGGCAACTTTTCAACCCCCACTTTGGAGTCGTCATAGTGTGTGGCTTGACCTACCAACCACATCCAGTAAGCAAGCTGGTATAAAGGGAGAAGCCTGGATTTATTCCACTGCATATTTTGGACCAAAGCAGCAGGAAACTTTAAAGAGTGCAGCTGAGCTTTGAGGAGTATCAACCATTCTTGCATGTGTTGACAGGCTCCCGCCGTCTGCCAGAAGACAGATCTGTCTCATTTGACAGCACACAATGACGCACCTCTATTCTCTGTTGCTCCACATTCTTATACACCAAATTGCACTCAGTGTTTACACTATAATTATCATAAAAATATTAGCTTAAAGTAATTAATGAAAAATGTGAGTCCTGGCGAGTGAACACTCTGGAAGGCAAACAGCAGCTGTTTGTGTTCTCCTCGCCCAGGTGGACCTCCTCACATTAGAGATGTCTGTGCACCTGTCAGCACCAGTCTGCCCTCACTGGCCATTTCATTATGTACACCTGCACACTTGAATGAAATTGAAGACAAGAGCAGTATCAAACAGTCTGCCTTTTAAACACGATGCTCAGCTTTGATTGGCAAAGAGAGTTTTTAAATGTATTTATTGTAATTGTGTTTTCCGCTTATAGAACTGCGCTGGCGCATATGTTGATTTAGAAACCTATTAGCGTATACGAGCGAAAAGTGGCTGATTCTTGACTATGTAGCGCCTTGCTAGGTCTGCACCTCAATTATTCTCCTCTCTCTATTTGCCCTTTTGCGGTGGACTTGCAGCTGGATGGAACCGTGGATCTGGACGAGAGACGCATCATCCGTTCAGCCATCCGCGAGTTGAGGAGGAGAGAGATCGAGGACATGGAGGCCGCGCTGGCCAGCAAGAGGTTTCGCCACACACGACTCAAACAGCAGGAGGACAAGGAAAACCAGCACAGGTGAGACCACATGCATATACACGTGGAACTTGAATGTCCTAATTACAAAGCAGTCCAGGTGAAATGGATATACTGTACTAAGAAAGCAGCATTCCTCAACACACCAGTAGGAAAAGTCTGGAAATGTGAAGTCGGTAAATCGTAAATGGCAGCCACAGTAGACTTTCCATTTTCCATCATGGTTGCCCTTTTTACAATAAATAGTCCCATTTAATAGATCGTCTTCATATCAAGTTACCAGTCAGCATTTAAACCGCCAGTCAGATAGAAGAGGCAAGAGAGAAAGCCGTGTTAGAAGTTTTATTAGTGCATTTATTTCTTTATTGGAATCTGGAATATTTAAGGCCTTTCTCTAAATATATTTAGCTGAAGCATGTGAAAGGGATCTGTTGGTTAATTTCTTGTCAATTGAAAAATGTTCCCACTAAAATCTAATGAAAAACGTTTCAATTGAAGATTTTCAAGTCATCCCTAAAGATAATCTTGGTGTTGGAGTAAATAAGTTTACTTTAAATGTTGTAAATAAGTTTTAAGAAGATCAGAGAAGATCTGCATCTGAATCACATGTGACTTAAAAACAAAAGCTAATGCTGCATTAAAGATGGGACATCTTTGCTAGCTTGGCCTACACTCTCTCCATAGTGAGAAATCCTTGAAATCGCTCGAGTCGGGCCAAATTGCATTGCTAAGAATTAGAGCCACAAAATCCATGTTTGGCAAGTTTGACCTTAAAGAGATTAGATACACTGTTTATCTTAGCTAATTGGATTGCAAGAAAAACTCATTGGGAAAGACACAAAAGCAATTTGCTGTTAGGATGGAGAACAAGCTTTATGTACTCTCTTTTTTTTGGGGGGGGAGGGGTGAACAATATTTTGCAAAAGTTGGCCAACAGATAAATGATTGATTCATTGGCTATTTAGTTGATATGCATGTTTTGTTTGATAACAGTTCCAAAATATTACACAATAAATATGACTATATCATGCTTCATTGTATTTAAGGCGAACAACTATCCAGTCATTCAGTTTATATAGCACTTGTCCTGATTTTGGGTGAGAGGCAGCATACATCCTAGATTGTTTGCCAGTCAATGACAGTGCTAGCTACTAAAGGAAAGCAACGATGAAGGGATACACTCAAATAGTTTATGAGTAATAGAAAGCAAACCAAAAAAAATGAGTCCAAAAATTAAGAGGATGAGAGTCTTTTTCAAACCAGCTGTGTCCGTGATGCCAAATTTCTTTGCTGCAGTAAAATTAATTCCAGTTGTGGAATATTTTTTGCATAGCTAAGAACATTTTGTGTCCTGCTGCCTCTTCATATAAACTAGTGAAGCCATAGTTTGTATTGTGGAGTCAGAGGCCAGTGGTGATTACTCTGTTATAATAACCACCCTCTTGTTCTCTCAGGTCAGAATCCAGTGCGGCCTTGGATGTCTTATCTCACAAACTGAAATCAATCAGAGATGTTGATGAACTCACCAGAATGGTGAGTATCAGCGGAGGGATGGAATTTTAATTAGGGATGGGCATGTAAAGTGACTAAACACTAAGAGTTCTGTCGGTTGTGTGAATTTTTTTTTTATGAATGGTGTCTTGAAGCAGTTGGGGCAAAATGAGTGCACTACTTGACTGCAACCACCAGAGGCAGTGTTGAGTCAGTCACAACTTGTTTGTTCCAGCGTGGTCTTCGTCCATGCTTAGGCAACTTCTCTAGACAGCATTATTTTTATCATTTTGTTTATTTGGTCACCATTACAAAATTCGACCAGCTGATGTTTTAATTATGTGACAGTAGTGACGCAACTAACAGCATGCCCCAGTTAAAGTATTTTTCATTTGACTGAGTGAACCATATAGTCCAGTATACAAAAAAAATAATTGATGTAATGATCAGGGAGTAGGTATGAGTGAATGATTCCGAGCACAGGCTAAATCTTGAGTGTGCTTGTAGCTCCGCGCTGCCGGTGAATACGAGGAGAGGAAGATGATTAGAGCAGCCATTCGCCAAATTAGAGAGGAACAGCAACAAGGTAAGTTTGACAACATCACACTCTGCCTGATGGTTCATTTGACATGTGTACCACACTAATACTGTCGAAAAAGTTACATTCTATATAATCCTAATAATTATTATTATTATATAAAACGTTTGATTTTTACAGTTGCTAATGTGAAATTTTGGCGCGCAAATAAAAGTCCTATGACCGACTTGATATAAGGTCTTTAAATGCATAGGAAAAAAAAGGCCATGGTTGAAGAGATCACCTTGACAGCTCTGTAACTTTGGCGAGACAGCACGTGTGATGCCCTACCAGATAGTGGATGCCTACCATTCTTTCATGCTGTCGACTGTGCGCCATGCTTGTGCCATTTTGTATCTCTGTGATAATTGACGATGTGCTGTAAACACACTCACATTCTGTCCTCATCCTACCCTGTCTCTCTCGCTTTCTATGAGGACACTGTAAACAATTCAGTCATCTCGGTGCTCATCTCAACTTTGTGTATGTCCTTTCTCACGGCATAAGGGATCCAAGTGATGGTGTATATTGACGAGGCTTGTGCCACTCTTGTAAATTGTGTCTTTTAGGGCCAGTAGAGAGGGTTAAAGCCCCTGGTCGCAGCCTGGAGACAGAGAGTCTGGAGCCCCAAAGCATCAAGGGGACTGTGGTGAGTACATAAAATCAGCTTTTAGTGGGAATGCAGAGATCATTTAAATGTTCTTGGTTTATACCGAAATAAATAATCTGAGTTGGGTGTCTGGTGACAGACTGCGTTGGCAAATTTGACTTGAGCGCTGGCTTTTGTGGGTGCGGAGTTTGTTCGCAGGGCTGTGGTGGCCACTTAGGTTTCTCTGCTGCCACAATCAAGTATGCAGCACACAGCAAGGAGCGTGTGACTTCAGTCACAAGCGCAATGTCCTCATGCTAAATGCAACCCTCATGTGAGCAAATGGATAAACTCGGGGTTGTTCTTTTTTTTTTTTGTCAGTCTTTTTGTGCTTCATATGGCTCCGTCCTTCCTGTGGGTCCCTTTTTTTTCTTCCTTTTTTTTTAAATTGAAGTTGCTCATTCTCGTAACTGACCAGCCCTTTTGTGGACAGCACGTGTGTTTATAGTACACTAAAACCAAAGATTCTGTGTTTGATATGATTGTTCCAGTGAGGATAATGTGACAGCCTCCCTGGGGCCAGATGTTATCTTATCTGCTGTCTTTAATCAACTTTTTTTGCTCTGTTTCCGCTGGAAGTCAGAACTCTGTACTGTAGGTGGCCGCTGTTGTGCTGTAGTCAGATTAGGAAGCTATGACAGCAAGCTGGCGTCACAGGATGCCGGAGCATTGAAGAGTTTTTTTTGCCTCACTTCCTGGAAGACAGCTGAGTGCTTTACAGTGAGGAGGTCATGAGTCACGGGAGGTGTGGATGCGTGGTTCTGAGGAGAGAGGTGGGACGGCGAAAGGCAGACTGACAAACACACAGGCATCCCGCCAGCTGTGCTCCAGTAGCCTCAAGTCAACACCGAAACGTGTACGTGTCCAAAACCAACACAAGCAGCAGTAGCAGCGGGGCTCCTTCCAGTCACATCACAGTAGCGGATCTCTTTGAGCTGCGCGCAATTGTACCGTAGCAGATGACCGTCTCCGATAGGCCCACACACATTATCACACACTGTCCAAAATGCATGGCACCAGCATCAAACTAACGCCGACTTGAAAAACTTCAGATGGAAAATATGTGGGCTTGGTTAGTGGATTAAGGCATGTGTAGCGTTAATGACTGTTTTAAATGGCATGGCTGAGTTACAGTAAACGATTCTTTTGGCTACTGGAGAATCCACTTGAGGTTGGCATATTAAAACTTAATTATACATTTGTAGTGCTAAGAAATTGGAGCAAAAGGCACGTAAGTCATCATAGCACTCTAGAAGTCCATGTCAAAAAATGTGTCCTGTTTGACTGAAGTCAAACCAACCAAACGATGTATAATACAGTACTACCCCAGCATATTCATGGTGCACTATTTACAAATGAACCCATTTGCTTTTTATTTATTTTTCTGTTGAAAATTTCGTCAGCTATTTCCCGAAAAACTCACTTTTTGACGGTTTTCATGCTGTTTCTGGAAAAGCCCTACGTTTTCACAAGATGCCGCCAAAGTGCTGTCTTAATAGGAAATTAGTACAGTTTGAGTTTTTGTACGCACGTGCTTCCGGTGAATTTTGAAAAGTCAAATAATTTGTAAGGCATTTCAATTATTTTTAAAAGTAATTTTTTCAGTTAAGTTTGATATTTTGTTTAATTGTTTTGAGATCATAGTTGACCATTTACAGTTAAACCATTAGGCAATTATAAACATTATTAGAGGGGTCGCCAATTACCGTCTTTTCTCTATTCGCACTAGGCCTCTCTCCATATTGACAGGAAATTAAGGCTGCCTTCTTTGTTTGGAATGGGCTAGAAAAATAACATTTCCTTCCAAAATGTCTGGGAAGTTCAGAATTTAGTTGTTTTAAAGTTGGTTGTGTCAGGCAATTATTATTTTTTTAATCATAATTAATTGCATGACTTCAGTAGTTAAATCACGATTAATTGGAAATATTATATCTGTTCTAAATGTACAATAAAATATTTTTTTCCAAGTTTTCTTAGTCTTATTAACATGAAAGTGGAAAAAATGTTAAACTAATAGAAATATGGCTGCATCTTTTAGTCATTAATACAGTAATTTCAAAGATGTACTGTACTATGTTGTAAAAAATGAGTGTGACATTGATTTGTGTTGAGGTAATTTTTCTGCCACTAGATGGCAAAATTGTGCATTTTTCTTTTCATACTAAGCACTTTCTAATCTTTAACATGAAGTAACTTGTGAAATTCTGCTCATTTTCAAAATTATAAAATACTTAACCCCAGTCTCCACAAATATATGTATTATTATTAAATTTGTTACTGCTAAATTTTGACGTGGACGTGTCTGCTGCGTTGCGACTTGAATTCCCCCGGTACAGGCTATCCAAGTAAGGGGCGGTCATTAATCGCGCGTCACAAATTTTGACACCCCTAATTGTATTGATTTGTATTTTGACTATTTTTCTTTGTTTTATGTACTTTGTGTAACCCGGACAAAGTAAATGTGGCACTTTTTTTGGGGGGGGGGGGCAAGGTCAAAACAAAGGACGAGTGTCAACCAGGCAACCCATTAACTTGTGTGTGTGTGTGTGTTGCAGTGGAATTGTGTGTGTTTAGGGGGGGGGGGGGGGTTCCGATCCCTGTGGAGGTAGAGGAGATTGAGGGAGTGGCTTGTTTGTACTATGTAGTGTGTGTGTGTGGGGGGTGCATATGTTTGTGCATATGGCAGAGTCTGTGTTTGTAATGAGTTAGCGGACGTCCTGACTCCAGAGGGTTAAAAGAGAGGGAGAGAGACGAGAGGGGGCGGTCGCTCTTGTTAAGAGGTAAATGTCAGTCTTCTTTTCCTCCAGATGTGTGTCACGCACACCAAGTGCTTCACTGGCTTTCCCCCCCCCCAATCCCCGTGGCACCAAACAAGCCAACTAGACAACTTTACTCATAGTACGTTTTTTATTATCTGACTGAAGAATGGAACAGTTCTGCCCCTCTGGTTACGTTTCAGGTTTGTGAATGACTTTATCCAATTTAACTGACAGCTTTACTCTCAGGGTGTAAGTGATACCTTCTCAATGCATGCAGTCTTACTTGGTTCATAGAGACACTTTGGGGATGCTAATCTTGTAATTATTTTGTGACCCTGGGTTTGCATGCCATGCAAGACAGGTGTTCTTAACCAACCATCCATAGCCGAGGGAAAAAAAGTTTACAGGTTTGAATGGAAATGCATGGTTATTTAGTAAATGTGTGCTCTTTTTGATAGAAATGACAGCAAGTAGCAACATAGTATTTACATTATTATTTTATTATTTTCATTTTGACAGAAAGTGAAATTGTTCATACCCTTTCTCAGTACAGGCATATATAAAGTTCTCAATATACAGCTGATAGAATGGCTCGTATTATGTATTCTTATTGTGATGATTGTCAGACAGACCAGACCAGGATCTAGAATTTTAGGATATAGAATGCGGCAATAGGTCAATTTAAATGGCAAAGAGATTTTGTTTAATATTTTTCCAACATAACTTTTTACATTTCTTTGTGCTATTTTCAGTCAGAAGGTGTGCATTTTTACAAATACAAATTCATTTAGCTGAAATTTGCGCCAGTGTATGAATAAAGAATTGTATCCGGAGAACTAGTGCAGTACATTGCATTAAAGTTTTGACTGTGTCTGTGTATTTTCCTTTTAGAGAAGGTGTCACCAGATTCACAAAAGTCAGTTCTCAACATCTTTATAATCCTAAAGATGTGAAGAAACTCTCTCAACCTAAGAATGCTCCTCGTAAAATATGTTTTGAAAAGAAACGTAACCACAAAAAAACCCTTAACATTGCAAAAATTGTTCCTTGTGAAGCTCTAGAAATTGACGCCCATGTGATGAGGAGCCGAAAGTAATGGGAATGAATTTCCTTTGCGGGTTCCGTCATCCCATACTGCGATGCAGACATGATTGCTACTGTAGCTTTGACTTTGGAGGTGAGCCGAGCGTGTGTGGAGGCAGTAATGGAAAAGCCGCCGGGTTTCGTCTCCTTTCCGCATGATGGCATGGAACACTGATGCAAATTCCAGTGCAATAGAGAGCACTGAGCCTCAGTTTATTAATCCATATGTCTAAAGCAAGCGCATGATGCTGAAGGAGCTAGCCTCCGTTTTAGCAGTCCTTAAGCTGCACTGTTCTTAGTTTTTGCCTTTGGGGGTTCTCAGAAGAGTACACATGGCCTACGCCTTGCTGTGGCCACACGAGAGGACAGTCCCCATATTTTTGGTCATCGCTATGAGCTTTTGTAATTATAGTCTTAACACAAACATGCTCCTGTGGCCAAGTTGGGGTGAGTTCTTCAAAGAAGCAGGGCATCGGGCCGGTGTCACTGTTGACTCTTTCAGGTCTCAGCTGTCTGGACCAGTGGGAAGCCGCTAATGACAGCATGGCGACTAGCAGCCGGTTTGCATCTCCATCTAACCTTTTTTTTCCCTCTGAAAAACATGTTCCTAGTGGTTAAGTGGGAGCTGTGAACTGATGGCCGTCACTGCTTCTAGAAGCAACAGGCAGGCGCGGAAAGGCTCTTTCTCTCTAATTGTGTTTATAGCTCAAACACCATTATTTCCCCCTGCGGCTCCTGTGTAGGCCTACTTACACAGAGGGTGCCCTTTGTATGGAACCTTTACCATTATGGCTTGTCGGTGTCTTTAGTCTTTTGTGTTAAATAGGGCAAAAAAACGTAATTGGGTTCTTCCAAGCTCATTAAGGAAGCATTCCACAAAATTTAAGCTTTTTGGTCTAGCCCACTTATCCTGATTTGCGAGCGTCTTGAGAATTTGAAAGTAGATTTTTAGTGCGGCAAATTCTTGGTCGCTTGAGATTTCTGTTCCACAAGTGGAGGAAGTGAAGTGGAAAAATTGATGGGATAGGAGCATCTTGGTTCTCCATTTACTTGGCCACAATATTCCATTTCACTTCTTTCAGAAGTCTCACATACAAATGAATATCAACTAGACTGAACGAAAAAAAACTCTGAGCTAGTTAACACATTGTAGCTTTTGACACTGTTGGGCAAGATTAATTACCCTAACACAGAAACACCATTCATTTTGTCTGTTGACATTTTTTCTGATATAAAGTAGTTGCTATGCTCCATAACCTACTCACGGCAGAGAACTAGACAGTCAACACAACAGAATACATCTCACTTGTGTCTGAAAAAATTGGGCTATTTTTCCGTGTATGACCATCTATGCTTAGGGGCTGATCATACAGCGACTAAATTAAAAGCCCTTTGGAATGCACGTAATAGTCGTTTGTCTTGGCTGTTTACACACTGGTTGTTCATTTCTTTTGTTAGGGATTTGTAATGTGTTTTCAGGGACTTTTGTAGCCAAGTTAGGTTGTAAATCTCGACTTCTTTTAGTCATTTTGAAGTACAGATGCCTGTTATGGTTTCTTTAGGATCAGCTCAAATCTTTTACCAGGCTTTGGCCGTCGAATTAAAATGTTTAAATGCATGCATGAATTAAGGTCACTCACAAAATTGTGGTTCCTGCTCTTGTAGACATACAGTTGTGCTAAAAATATCAGTGGGTTTAAAAACGTGAGTAAAGCTAATTTATAACTTTCAATTGTCTAATATTTACAGAAAATTAAGAAATGTTATTTGACAGTTTAAAAAAATGTAATGCCTGTGTTTTTCTTAACAAACTCAAATATTTATTGTAGCTTTTAGCATTCCTATGAATGACTAATTCAGTTGTACAGCTACTTTGTCTGAGACCTGCTTCACATCTGTGTTGACCAACTTCTTGCACCTGTGAACCGGTATTCCTGCCCGGGATGACTTGACAATATTGCACAATTTCCCTTCCTTGCTTGCTTTTGCCTGAGTAACCTCCATAAGTGACCACGTGTGTCTCTCCGTCGGCCCCGTTGTTGACGGATGTCCACAATTTCGGCGAGTGCTTTATGACACGGAGCCTTAAAAAAAAAAATACACTGACTCAGAAGGAAGACTGCTGAAAGTTTTGATTTTCACAGGTGTCTTTTAATTGTGACACTCGGTAACTGGCCGTTTTTGGTCACCCTGGAGCTGATCATTGGGTATTCTTTGCCATTCTGGAATTGTTTGATCCACCTCGAATGATTGTCTTCTGTTTTCCACTACGTCTCTCTGGTTTTGCTTTCCTATTTAAAACATTGGAGCTCATTTTGGCAAAGCACTCAATTACTTTCTGCACTAATTTGTTTTCCCCTCTCCAATCAATGTTTTATTGAAATTACGCTTCTTCTGAACAATGTCTTGAAGGATGTATTTTCTATGGCTTTCGGAGTAAAATGCTTGTAAACAGTACATGTTGGCTTAATCCCTAAATAAGGACCACCTTATTGAAGTATTTTTTAATTTAAACTACAAAATGAATTGCCTCACATATTGAATGCAATACTTATTGGTATTACATGTATTAATTATCATTAACAGTGATTGATCTGGTTGGTCGTGTTAGACTATTATTTTGAGCATAAGTGTATTTGGACATGTCTTATTTATGCAGCTGATGCTCCTGTGGCTTGTCTCAAGGTCTAGCCTAAGAGGTCTAACCTTAGTATATGTAACTGCCCCCAGTGCCCCCTCTGTCATTCCCTCCAGTGATTTCCCTTACCCTCCTCCATATTCTAAAATAATAAAGCCACTCCTTGGAGATCGCCCTACTGTGACTTAAGTCCATATCCCACTGAGGGGTGAGCGTTTGAGGAAGGTAGCTAATGTTGATTTTTCCCCAGGGTTCGTTCAAGGTCACAAACGTTCACCAGATGTTCGCCAACTATTTTAATAGTTTTTGCTGCAGCAAGAAAAACTGTTGGTGAACGTCCGACGATTGTCTTTGCGACCGTGAATGTACCCTGACAAAAAAACAAATATCCCATAATCTCGCAAAAACTCACCAACGCTTGCCGCTAAGTGAGATTCGGGTTTTAGTTTTACATTAAATCTCAACGTGCAGAGTGTTTTGTTAAGGTCTGGCAAAAGGAGCAACTTCAGTCATACAACTGATAACAGTTTAACTGTAACAGATAACAGATAACTGATAATAGTCCTCACAGAATCCGTTCCTTATCCCCGGTCTGTAGCAGGGAAATGAAAGTTGCACTTTCCAGCTGGCAAAGCATGTTGCACAGTATGGCTGTGTCTCCTAGCAGAGCAGTTGACCTCTAAAAACAATCCTCATCTGACCTAAGGCATTCGCTTAATTGTTTTACCATTCATGCATTTTTTTATTTAAATATTTTCATTTTTTTATTTATTATTTTACAGCGCAGAGATCTGGACTGTGAACAAGACCACATCAAATCTCAGATCCGGGAGTTGTGTGGCCAGCAGACAACCCAAAGTCGAGAGCTCCAGAGACTAGGTGAGAACAACTTCTATGTAAGGCGCACCCTCACACTTGGATCCATTTTCCACATCCCACACATCCGTGATTGTTGCCATACAAAAGCTTGTATAGGCTGTAAACATTCACCTGAAGGTCACATTTTGATAACCTGGAGGGAAACACTAACCATGTCTGTGCAATGAACCCGTGGCTGCATTAAAGCAGCTAAATACAACTTCCTTCCAAACGCTTGTTAAAACAGCCAGCTAAAAGAGCGTTTCTTCTCTGGTGGCAGTCAGAAAGTCACATTAGTGTAGAATCTTTCATGTAGCTTTATTAGCTGTGCAGAGGCGCTCAAGCCATCAGCTTAAACTCTTTCGCCTCTTAAGTGTAAAGAAATTTCATTAACCTTTGAGGCCATTAATAAAACGGCATGAATGCAGGCTTTGAGGGCAGAATGAGCAGATTTGTAATTAATACTATGCCTGACAATTGATAGCTTATGTATGCTGTATTTACGATTGACACACATGTTACCTAAATCTAAAGCTTGTTTTATTAACTCCCCCTATTAAATGTTGTAATTTTCTGTGAAAGCTCAAATGATATCTTGTACAATTAAAACCCATTCCACAGCCATAATGTAATTGTATTTGACCTCCTCCATGAGTCTTTCGCGTGGATCTCAACTTTGGTCATGGCTTTTAGGAACCAATAGAGGGAAACCCAGCAGCCACAACTCTGCTAAATAAAGCTGATACCAGAACAGAACCAACGTTCTCTTGATGTGGCACAGCAAATCTCCTAATGTTCCTGATTCATTCCTGCCTTATAATTTAAGACAGGGTGAAGCTTGTGTCAACAAAAAAGACCACCAGTGAAAAGCACTTGTCAACAAAGGCAGAGAGAACATTATGTGGTTGGGACAGGAGTGAGTAGGCAGTGTGAGCCGGTGGTTTTTCGAGCGGCTAGTTGTCCTTTTTTTCGGGTGAAAGTATGTGAAAATGAGAGATGAGCCTGTAAAAAGTGCATTCTTTGAGATTGTCAACATTACAAAAAACCATTCCCATGCTTCTCAGACAAAAAAAGCTTCACAGTATTTACACGCGTTTGCTATATGTGTTCAGCCATTTCTCACTCTATAGCAACTGTTACAGCACGGGCTATGATTTAGAAAATGAAATGTTTGTGTCGACTCAGTGCTATGCATTATATCCTTGTCTGACATGTCCACTTGATGTTCTGCCCACCATGGATTGCCTGAATGCAATTTTACCGCTCATGGAGTTGCAAAAATAACTGAAAACAATGAAACCCCCTCAATTATCCACTCTTTCTCCTTCATTTCTTGTCCATTTCCTGCCTTTGTATTCTTATACAGTAATGTAGTGACCAGAGCAATCCACTCCTTCCTTGACAATTGTGGGTTTGTGGTTCAATAAGTGGCCTCGTGCAGTTGATCACAGTTTATTTTTTGCTTCAGCAAGTTGGTATGTGTGTGAAGGTCAATTGCCAGATGTATAGGAGATACGTAGTTTGTACGTGATTGTCTACTTCAATCGCACTTGGCCACATTGCTCAATGTACTTAAAGGAAACGTGCTCGGTTTCTCACTTCTATTTCATTCATTGGGGAAATTAGCAGATTACATACTCTATCAATGCTGATATCTAGTGAGGTATTTTTAGTAAAGAATAGAGATAGACCGATGTTTTCAGGGCAGGAAAAAAAGGAAACTATTTGTCAAAATTTTGAATAATGCAACCTCCAACACATTGTTTAAATTTCTTTAGGCATTTTTAATTAAACTGCCTTTCAGATTTGCAACAAGTTTTTTTCTTTTTCTTTTTGTCTTCGACTATAGACATCTTTGTTTTCAAATTCTAACGAAAAGCCCAGGAAGGTCCCAGGCTCAGCAGCATCTCTTAGAACATTAACTCACACTTGCTCCCCAAAATGTATAAAAACTTTCTATTTTAAATATGGTCCCAAAAATGTATTTTTACATTTGTTTGTTTTTTTATGCTAGAGCATACAGAAGGCTTTGATGCAGCTTCTGACCTGAAGAGGTCGCTTAAAGCAATGCTAGTTATTACAAAAACGGCCAGCAGGTGGCAGCAGAGTGTAAGAGATCAACCAGGGCCATGTTGCAAAAAGGCTCTTTTCCCCAGTGTTTTAAACAGATTTGTGAATAATAATGAAACGTAGCTATATTCTAATACTAATTGCTGCAAAACGGAAACAGATAGAAATATAGTTTTTTTTTCCCTGATGAAAGAAAAGATGCTAATCTTTCTTTTGGTATGTTTTTAGAACAATAGAACACAATATTCTGTGGACCTTGCAAAATGAATAAAAAATCAGTAAAACAGCCGGGAGCAAAGGGAGTTGCTTCAGTAAACTGAAAAAGGTTGGATGTGAATGAGTTAAGTACGTAAAAATTCACAAAAATAACAAAATAATTCCCTGAGTTTTACACAATTTTCTCTTATTGGCTGTCAGATTAAAAAAAAAAAATTAAAATAAAATAACAGAGAGTGGAAGAGAAAAAGCCTATGCCTAAATATTGGCTCGGGCGATAATCGCTCTATGCGTAATTTGTAGTGTCACAATGTGTGCCAGCCAATCCGTGGGAGCCAGAATTCTGGCAAAGTTGTATGGGTTGAAAAACACATTTCACTCAACAAAATGTTAACACTTATTGTTTTTGGTTTTTAATTTAATGGGGGGTTCATGGCATGTTGTCTATAGCCATTAATAGTAAACAACCATAAAAATAAGAGACTGTTAATGTAAAAAAAGAAAAGTTTTGTCTTACGAGGTTTATGGGAGGGGGAGCGATCCTGGAGTTGCACCTCCACTCACCCAACAACTAAACAAAAACAAACTGGCTAAAGAAACAATCTCCTTTGTGGGGGTTGGGTCAGCTGCTTGATAACTTTAGTCTGATCTGGTTTCTTCATCTCTGGAATGTGCACAGCCACAGATATTCCCCCATAAAACGCACTGTTGTGTGCTTAGACGTTGAAAGGATGTGGGCGCTGCTGTGTTGTTTGGAGTGTGGTTTCCTGAGGAGAGAGGGAGCAGTGAAGGAGCTCAGATGGAGGGGAATGAAAGCGCTTGTCTCCATTTCACTTGTACTTCCTCCTTGACGTTTTGCCACCTTCAACAGCGCCACCTGCGCCTCCCTCCACTTCCTCCTCTTTTATGCGCAACACAATCCGACAAATATAACTCAGGAACACAGGCTAGTCTGGAGGAAATGCAGACATCCCGTCATGTCTCCACGTGTCCCCTCTGTGATCCTGGGTGATTTTTTTTATTTTTTATCTCAGTCTCTCTTAGAGCTGTGTGTCCGGAAGTATTTCATTTTCCCTCTTATCGGTTACTTAAACACTACCAGTTGCTTTTCCTTATATCCAGTGAAACATACGGCAGCATTGACATCACTACCTTAAATCTTTTGTACTGTTCATCTTCTGTGTTGCAGGCTCAAAGTCAGGCATGGTACTCGTTCTTGACCATTTGGTAAAAGGGGATGGCTCCGGACCTCTGCTGATCCAGCCACAGAGAGAAGCAGTGGCCACAGAACCTGACCTGGTTATGTCTCACCGTCAGAGGTCTGATTCTGCAGCTTCAGACTGCAGCGTGGCCTCTTCCAGATCCAATATGGATTCCGTGACTACAGAAAAGAGCCTGAGCTCAACCTACAGAGGCCGTTCAGATTCTGGAGCCTCAGACAGAAGCCAGCGCAGCAGACAAGACTCTGGGACATCCGAGCATAGTATCGAAACCCAATCTGGCATCATTCACACAGTGGGCTCAGATGTGTCCGATTCTTATATCGAGCTCCCTTTAGGTTCTGGAGGTATTGACAGTATTGATTTGTCAAGAAACTGCAATGACTCTGGAACATCAGATCGCACTGAGAGTATGTTCTCTGAAGAACGGTGTCTGGCAGAGGAAGAGGAGGTGGACACAAGTGGCTGCGCTCACAGTACCGACTTGAAAACCCAGATCAGAAGCCACGATGTAACCAGTTTCCACATTCCGTCCAGCCAGGACCATCTTGTCGACCAGGATCTTCCAGATGGAGCTGTTTTTTCTCGCAGAGCTTTTGAAACTGGCACGGTCAATGGTATTGCTGAGGGAAAGCACGACATCCTGAAACAAAAGGTAAACAATATTCATTATTTATTATGATGTTCAATGAAAACACACATAACAGCGTTAAGAGTTGTTTATTGTTCAGTATCACAAACTATGTAAATTATTGCCCATTCAGCATCCATTGCAGCCTGATCATCCTGGAAGGGGGATTTCCACATTTGCAAATTTTTCGACTGATGTTTTTTTCCTTGCCCTATTTTGGTTCGATTAGGGGATGTCGTTGATATTTGCCAACTGAGGGCATGTGAAGCCCTTTGAGAGTCTTGTGTGATTAAGGGCTATATAAATAAACTTGACTTGACTTGTCAACGTACGTAATGATATACTACTGTACTGTAATTTCACTAAGGGCTTTCTTAAAGCTTCTGAACGCAGAAAATTTAATTTTGAATCAGTACTGTCATCTGTGGCCGAAAATCACGTATAGGAATGCGCCGCATGACTTCACATCTGCAGACAGAGGGCGGTAAATTCAAACCAGACTCAAGTCTGTAAACTATTGGCCCTCTAGAGGCTTGCATTAGTTCCCATTATGAACAGCTTAGGTGTCATTTACTAAATAAAAAATGTTTCAGTCATAAATGGTCAAATAAAAACACCATTGTAAAAATAATTTTGGCCAAATTGATATAATTTTAAACTGCAGCTTTAAAAACAGATTTTGTTCCATCTGTCAATTATTGACAGTTACTGTCAATGCCATACCACCAGAGGGAGCTGTTTAGTCACAGAGCATGCATGTTTGAGCTCCTCACCTTCTTTCCCCTAACACCCACTCGAGACTTATGTGACACCCAGGTTACATTGGCATCCATAAACACACTGTGCTGACATCCAGTTCTGGGCTGTTTATCTCTTGTTGCTCGGCTGCACAAACAAACACATCTGCACCTGAGCATCTCTGCTTCCTTTCAGCAGTAGGTGTGTCTCACCTGTTGTCAGAAGAAGAGCAGGCGGTCTTCTGTCTCTCGTCACCCAAGAGCACAAAACACACAAATTAAATGTTGCACGATCATTTGTGTTAACTGTTTGTTCTCATCTAGGGATCACATGGTCTTTAAATGTGTTTACCCAAGGCCAGCCTCAACTTGTTTTACTGTCCATTTCGATTTAGGCTGATGCTCTGTCGCCTGAATATAATGTAAACACTCTGAGGCCCTGTTGCCAAAAAAAGAACCGGGGCCCGCAATTTACTCAAAACACAAATGTTATGTAATAAAAAAAGACCAGCAGTCAGTGTTGTACTGCATGTGTATAACGTGTAGCTGTCACAACACCCATACGTAACAACTTCAAAACCTCTGTGAGACCTTATCCTCACAAGGGTCGCGACTCACAACCATGCCATGCTAATTGGTGTGCGTTTATTAATCCAATGCAATTGAACTCCAAATCTCTGTAACCCTCGCCACTAATTGCTGTGTCCTGTTTTTGGTTTCCTTCATATAGATAGAATCGTGTGATCCAATCCTCAATCATGCCAAGGATGCTGGTAAGAAAGAAATCATGAACACATCAGTCACTATATATTTGAGCCTTGTGATAAGTGCCCAGGCTTATGTTTTTTGTTTTGTTTTTTAGATACAAGCCATTTTCCCCCCTTTAACTTATGAGCACAAACTTGCGATGTTGAATGGCAGTTAACTCAACTCACCTCACCTCACTTAACAAGCAGTTTGTCACATAGTGTCCAGAAAGTTACCCCAAAAAAGCCAAAGTTAGCTAGCTTAATGCTAACACAATGGGAAAGGTCATAGACAGGCGTTTTACTCTATGAATATTGAACACCAATGGTACAACAACACACAGACAACCGACTATATACCAATGCTCACAGGCATGTTTTCTTTGTCCTCTGTGAAACGCGCCTCATATTACTGCAGAATACTGTTTCACTTGTAGTAGGTGAGTGAAACACCTCTGTTTAGCTGCATGATTGTATTATAGTGCTGCCTGGCAGCAAATTGTCACACACCAGAAGCATCGGCAATAAAATATGATGCACAAACTTTTTAATTATTTACGTTCTATTTAATTATGAATGTTTTTACCTTGCCAATATTACTACAATTCCCCCCAAAGAGATTATTAAAAAAAAAAAAAAAAAATTGGGGTTTATTAAAAATGCTGAAATCCTGAAAATTATGTAATAAGGGAATTAAAAATCTAAAAGTATCTCTATTATAAGTATCTATTCTCTCAAACTAATTGGTTCTATGGAGCCTTATTTAACTATGAGTTGTGTGAGGAAACCATCATGATAGACTAATGTGGTAAATTCAGATGAAGAAACTTCTCCTTCTTTTCCTCCATATCTTCACAGCACCTGAAAAGAAAGATGTTTATCTGGAGCAGTCCAGGCGCACCAACTCTGTACGTGATCGCATGCGCAAGTTCAACGAGCCCAGTCAGAACATCATTTCCCCAGCTTTGAAGAAGGCTCCTCTGAGCAGCAGCAGCCAGACAAACTTCTCCAGAGCTGCGGAGCTGTTCACTCCCACTGCAACATCCCTCAACTCCTCTGGCAATAGGCCCGCATGGGCGCGCGCAGACTCCGCAGCTCACACCTCTGCCGCGACCATGAGTCAGGCCACACCTCAGCTTAGAGGTGTGGCTAACAAACCTCTGCCTTCAACCGGCCAATCCCAGCAGTCCATGGGTGGTACGAGGCACCCGACTGAGAAAAGTGAGTCGGTCTTGAGCGATTCAGAGGAGGACCAGACCCTTGGGAGAGAAGCTGGGCATCATTACACCCCAGAAGAAGCAGACCCAGACATGAAGACGTTCCTCACCATTGAGATCAAGGATGGCCGCACCACATCGTCGTCTACATCCTCCCACATGGTCCCCATCAGCAACATGTCCCCGCGCATCACCGCTAATGCTCTGGGCCAGAGAACAGGTAGGCCACGTTAGCAACAGGAAACATTCACTCCAGTTTTTATTTTATGTTTTAGGGATGATTTTGAGAATGAAGACACTGTTGTTTGGCAAGACAGTACTTTGCAATCAGAACCAAGCCTCTGACTCCATGTAGGAGGGGACAAGCACCAGTGACAGGTCACAAGTGGGTTGATGACAAAGCTTTTTGTCAGACTGCTGAATATGAAGAAGCATGCTTGTTCTAAAGGCTGCTTGTTATAGAGAGGCCTTGAGTGGGTGAGGTCAGAAGTTCACCACAGAAAGTACATCAGGACAAAGGACACAACAACTGTCTCTCTCAAGCCAGACTGAATAGAAGGATAGAACAGACCAACACAGTGCACTGGTTTGTCTGTTATGTGATTTACTTTTGAGGAGCCCGAGGAGTGAATTGGTTGTTCACTGGTGACTCCTTCAAGATGCTTAAACTCATTGCTACTTATATTATTTATTCCATGTATTATTTATATTTCTTCTCCTTCTCCTTCTAGCTAACACATTTTAGGATGCACTTATGCTCTGAATTTCATTTTCAAGCTCATCTTTCTCTGTGTCCTCCAACATTGTTTACAACCATAAAGTTGCAAAAATGTTCCGTTTAATTTGCATTCACCAAACAACCCCACTGTAATGTTTTTCTCAGTATACAGAGGCTTTTTTTTTTTAAATCATCTTTTTGTGTTTTTAACCTGATAAATTTGAGAACGTGATGACTAAATTAGTCATTAGAAGCATAATAGTAATATTTACAATCTGTATGTCAAAAGCAATGTGCAAGATGTGCCGAATGTATGTGTCTCTTTCAGAAGCAGAAGTCTTGGTTACAATCTGATTGATTGGGTAGAGGGGGGGGGCACATGCACACTCATGGAATTATTTATGTTAAAAGTGTTGTCATGTACATATTTCCTGTCTCCTGTCAGACTAGTCTTATGTTTATGGCTGTCTGGCGTCTTATGTAACTGACTAATGTCCCGGAGCATGCACACACATACTGTGTATATCAGGGCTTTTCCTGTATGTACATTCAAACCCTAAAATAAGAATCTGTGCCTATTTCAGAGCTGACCCTTGGCCTCAGAGCTACACCATTCAAGATCTTCTCTTCCTCCAGTATCTCCTCTGGATCCTCCATTAAGGTACTGGCTTGGAATTCTAAATCATCACTGAGGCTCTCCAGAGCTGATCAAAACATGTAAAGGATGATCTCTAACACGCTCCGGAGAGGTTATTGTGTTTAAATGAATCTGCAGTGTTTCTCTGCAGAAGGAATCCCCTATAAAGGGAGCAAGCATGTCTGTTCAGTGAAAGCCGGACAGAGTAAGAGAAGCAGAGGGACGAGCGGTGTTTATCAAATACAGAGAGGGTAGCCAGTCTCATCTTTCCTTCTAGGGTATGTGAAGGAGAGCAAAGGAGGAGGAGGAGGTGCTCAGGGCATTCCTCCTTTTCTCTCAGCAGGCAAATGCCCGCTGAGACCCATCCGGGTTGTGTTGGTTAATCACATTTGTCTATCATCCATCACACCCAACGACAACTTGTGCCATCTAGTCTTTATTTGGCTGCGCTTAAGATTCATCTCGTTTGGGGATCGTACAGAGATGACCGCTGATGGAGGAAAGTGACTGCTGTTAGACGGTTGTCTCGGCTCAGTGAGGAGTTAAAATTCAAATTGTTGCCTTCCTTAACCTTCACTGCCCTCCAAGAAAGGAAGTGTTCTGATGAACTGAGGGTAGAGGAGGGAGGCGAGAAGGTGAGGAGAGGTGGGGTCTTGCCTACTCTTCAATGGTGTGGGTGAGGGCAGCAAGACAGACAGACATAATCTGGTTTTGGGATCAGGGAGTTGGTTAATTGGGGCTAGGAGGAGTCTCCATGGGGCTGCAGGCTTGATATAAGGTGTTGGAATGAGAGCATATCCATCAGTTAGAGCCTCACTCAGACAAAGGTACGAACTAAGACACTTCGTCAGAAGAAGGTGGCATTTTGTAGGATATGAGACTGACGTACCCGCGCACAACAACCTAACATACAGGTAACCTCTTACTTTATTTTTAAAGGATATGTGCACTTTACGTAAGTGTTATCGCATCTTTTAACCAACCGGAATATCACTATATCCAGCAAACTATTTATGGATGGCAGTCGTTCACCTATCAATATTTTATCTTAAATTGTTGCTTTGCTGCTAAGTTTGTTTGTCACCTGAGTTTCCTTTCAAGGTTAACTACAGATGTTACTGATGACCAGAAAGTGTCGCACGTCATGGATGACTGCATGCTTGTACCACTAGGCACTTGCTTACAAGCTAAAAAACACAACAATGGAATCGTTGTTGTGTTGAGTGAACATGGATGTCACGACATTGATTTTAGGACTACGACTTTAAGCCTTTGTAGTTTAGTTTTTAGTTATCATTTGGTTTATTATTTATATGATAATCGTTTTTTGAGTCATTAAGTAAAAATGTACCAAATCCTCTGATTCTAGTGTCTCAACAGTAGATATTCTCAGATTTCTAAAGTTCTTCATGAAAGCAGACTGCTTCTTAATTTTTCAATCAAAATAAGATTTTCTTCATCAATTCTACTTTTATTTTGGAAAACAATGATCAACATTTTTGCCAGTTTGTGACGTTATGGACCAAACAAGTAAATGGATCCTTAAATTATGGCCTCAGAAGTATTATTGTATTAAACTAGTAGCCTTTTGCTTTAATCAGTACATAAGAAGTAGCTCTGAGTTTCAAAAATATTGTTGATACATCACTTCCAACTTGCTTAATTGTGGTTTATTTGGTTGTGCTTTAATTATTAAACAATGCCAAAGTAAACAACAATAAACGTTTTACACTAGTACAGTAATTAGGAAAAAGTATTTTACAATTTTTTTTTTACAAAATAAATCTATCAGATTATTTTATTGTTTAATCAATTCTAAACATATACAAGAGTGACAGCCCTACCTGCATGTGTACCTTAATTAGAGCTCAGTGTTTATATCCCCGCTGCATCAAAAAATAGCAGAGAGAGAATTATTTTTATTTTTTTTAATTAATTTATTATAAATTTTATTGTGTTACTTTTTAGAGGTGCACTATCTTAGTAAGGATCTACAGATGAGTTATCTTATTTTTATCGCTGGTGAGAACACCATAGGGCCTCACTCTCTGATCTGTTTGTGTGGTCTTGGCTTCTCCTTGGCGGTCCGCTATCAAAATGTCCACTATTTCCTTCGCTGTATTTTTATTGCTCTTGGACTGGCGACAGCTGTGGCCAGAGGCAGCGTTGCCTCTTTGTTTGACCGATGGACATCTGCCCATCTCAAGAGCGATGAAATGAATTATTGCACTCTTTAAAATGATGTGGTTCAAGATGATTTTGAAAATTGCATAATATTTATCGTAATTGTCCAACTACAAAAAAATAAGGTTGTGGAAATGTTGGAGTAAATTTTACCACCCCAAAAAAAAGTTTTCTCGTTAATGTCATGATGTAAATGTAATGATTAAAATTTTATTCTTCATAACAATGTTGTACGGCCATAAATGTTACCTTGCAGCATGGGCAAATATTGTGTAAAATTAAGAAACCCACTTTGTGGTCAAAATGGCCGGAGGACCATTTAGTCAGGTGTGACCAAAGCTGAATATTAATGCCTCGGTTATCACAGCTGTTGCTGCTCTTCTTACTATACTCGTCCTTGAGCACCAATATAATAAAAGTCGAGTGATGACAGCCTAGTCACATTCTTTCTCATAGTCACAGAGATAACTGTTGAGCCCCATCTCATACTTGTAACTTGCTGCTTGCATTAATTCACGACCCCAGTGACCCACAGTCAATGATGGATTGTCTTGGATTTGCACGGTGTGATGATGACCCCATTGTTAAAATACCACTGAGCCGTGACACATGATGGTGCTTGGCTAACCACTTCACATACTGTACATTGTAGATGATAGTCTAGTTGGCAGAGTGGATGCTAAGTGGAAAATTTTAAATCCCTTCTTGTCCTCAGTTATTAAGATTTACTTACGTTTTCTACTTGTTTAGGCTTAATATTTTTCTTTGGTCTCCTTTAGTTCAGAGCCTTGCGTGGTGCTACACTGGATTATTTTTAGAAACGCAGCAGCAAGGGTTTATACTACAGACTCTCTCTCTTTTGCTAAACCGTTATGAAGGAGAGATAATCAAATCCAAGACAGAGTTCACTCAACTTATTCCACATTTTAGTGTTTGGCACTGTTGTCAACTGGTCATCTCATCTTTGAGAAAAATATACTCTGATTTGAGTATTATAATTGGTGCATACTAGTACTGTATATCTGTATGCTGATGTTCCAATTGTCGAATCGTTACTTACAAATGAACTACAGCAATCCAGAAACATTTAATGGATAAATAACTTGCTCACAAATTGAACATGCACTGCATTTGAAGCAGCAACAGAGCAGTACCTCACCCTGTCTTGTTTATCAAATGTTAATCAAAATAGTTCTTGGGGGAGATGCAATATGAGAACAAGGTTCAAGATGGCCACTATTCGGCCAGTCCTTTAGTCCAAAAACAACTACACTGATGTTCATTAATCGCAGTCATGCAATCTAGCTCAAACGAGCAATCTCGAGGAGAAAAAAACTTGTGCAACTTATAATAAACCATCTTCAGCCAAAAACCGCATCCAGACCATGTTTGCTTGTTTTCCAATGGATATGTGAAGGACAAGAAGAGGGGTGCTTTTTGTTTGTTTTGTTTTGTGTTGTGTTGTTTTGTTTAATTGATGGCATGATGGTGCCCTCTCAGGCTTCCACCAGCTGACTGGCTCAATGGAATAACGTATGAGCCAGAGATAAATAGACATGACTGTGGCACCTGGAAAAAGGGGATGGGACTCCTGTTGCCTTGGCAGCGAGATTCCTTGCATGCTCATTGGTTGGCACGGTTTGGGTCACTGAAGGGGTGGGCGGTTTATGGGGTGTATAAAGAACATGTGTCGTTTGACAGGTCCTAAGGAAGGACTGGAAGAAAGAACACTTGTTTGCTGTTTTGTTTTATTATCTGAATGACATTTTTGACAGTTTCGGGCCCCTTGGGAAGAATACAGAACATTTGAAATTCATGCAGAGCTAAAAGTTGTGATATTGGGTCCAACTGCAGCCAGTTACAATTGCGACAATGCCTGGTGTTAACCTGGACTTCCAGGCAGCCCCAGAGGGTCCAGACGCACTAGGCAGCCCAGATAGTGCTTGTTCTGCGTCTGGCCTGGAGGAGGTCATTGGGGATCTGCTTTCACAGCAAGAGTTTGAAGAAGAGCAGTTTGGTGAGAGGAATTTTGAATTAGCACTAAGATGTGTGGTGGAGGAGATCCACAATGACCTCAAGTCATTTAGAAAGCAAGTGGACTTACAGCTGGAGCAAGCAGAAGTTCAGATGGGGCCAGTGGCCCAGGCGCTGGCTAGTTTGCAAGAGGAAAACTTGAGGCTGAGGATTCAACAGGAGAGGTTGGTGAGGCAAGTCGAGGCTCTTTGCCAGGCGATGGGGATTCCTGATCCTCCTCCACAAGTCATCTCAAACCCCTCCTCCAATTCTGCAACCCCGAATGAACCGCCTCATACAGCCCATGAGGAAAATTCTAATATTTCAACTGGGGATGCTCCGCCTGTTGAACCCCTGGAAAGGAAACCAAAAACCCAGGACCTTGAATCTGCGTCAAAATGCGCAGATGCAACACCAGATTCGCAACCCGAGCCTGCGGCAATCTCTCACCCTCCAGCCTTTGCATCCTGCCGCTCTCTATCTGCTCCTGCCTTGATGGGAAACGTTTCATGGAAGAGCAGCATGGTACGGTGCATATTATGGTTTTGTGTAATATACTACTTTACTGGGAACATGTTTTTTTTTTCCTATGTGGATGATGGTTGAATGTCACAGGTATGAGTTTTACACATTAAATTTACCATAGGCCGGAAATTGGTTTAAAAACTTGCTATTGTAGCGCAAAATTAACATCAAATTCTAAATTCCATTTGATTAGTGTTGGCTGTTTATTGTTGTTAGAGGGGGATAAATGGGAAATTCCTGTTCCTGCTCCTGTACAAATGATGGACTTGGAGAAAACTGACGTAAAGAATAATCAATGATTTGACCAATTGGCCTCAACTGTGCTACAACACAAAACACCTAAAGCACAGAGTTTGGCAAATTGTCTTCAACATGACTTGCACACAAAGGCCCTTAAAGATTTTTTTTCACCCACCACAGGCCCACACACACATTCTGTCTTTGCTAAATTCAGAGGCCTCGTTTGGCCATGCTGCAACCCAAAACATTCCTTGTCAGTCAAAAGACTCTCAGTCCACCCTGTCCCCGAGGCTACAAGTTCACAAAGATTTGGTCAACGGTGAACAAATGTGACATGCAGCGCTGGCTTGTCTTGACATTGTTCCTCTCTGGGGAGACCCGGCCGGGCTTGGGCCTTCCTAGAAGTGTGGTGGACCGGGATAGAGACAGCTGTCTGAGCTAAATCCGGACCTGGACCTGATTACGGCAAAAACACAGAGGCCGCAGCTACAGTGGTCTTCCACAGGCATTCAGCACTATGTGAACATTTTAAGAGGCGTTTTGTTTAGGATTCATGGTCACTGAATATATTTTGGTACACGCCTAAGGCGTTTCCCTCCCAAGCAACTACAACAAGGTACTTTCATTATCACAAATGTTTCCCACGGCGTTCCAGCTTAAACAAATACACAAAGAATTTAGTATACTTCAACTACAGTGGGTTAATTAAAAGAGATTTACTTTGGTCACCAGTCAGTGGAGTCTTTTTTGTTTTATACTTGCACAGCATGATTGTTAGGGTTAGATGTCATTTTGTTTTTTACTTTAACCTGCTTGTAAGCTTTAGCCACCACCTAAGTGTACTTAGTAATGTTGGTTTATATACAACTGCACATATTTATACTTACTGTGTTTAGAACCTTTCAACTTAGTGCACATTTCCGAATGGCTTTAAAGTCTTCTATAAAGTGGATATATGTTTCTCCTGTGTGCTATGCCGAATGGTGTTACACAAACGGTGAGTTCCCGGCAGCTCGGTCACATTTACAAACCTATTGTCAGTCACACTTGATGAACAAGTGACTCTCGCTGTCTCGCTTTCTGCCATGGCCGGATGGGGCCGGGGGTGGACGAAATAATGAGCTATGTGGAGTGGGCTGTCTTTGTCGGAGAAGAGAAGATTACCAGAAGGAGGGAAAGATGTGGGCTTTGAAACCAAGTTCACTGATTCAGGCCTATTATGGTGTTCACCTAAATCCTTCTGTGCCTATTACTTCCTAAATGTCAACAAACTTTGGTTGTGTTTTCTTAACATCACCCTGGTCTCATAATGATGAAATTTAACATTCTGTGCTTCAGGCTAGCAGATTCACGTTGCATCCAACTATGGTCACAATTTAGCATTCTCACACTAAATCATTTAACATCCTGTATTGTGCATGTTTTAGTTCTTGCTCTTATTGTCTTGTGTTTCGTCTCGAGCAGATGGAGACGGAGCCTGTCATTGCTTCAGAGCCGGTGTTTTCATCCGGCCCGTCGGTCCAAGTGCACATCCCCAACATCCCAAATGGTTCCACCATGCGGGCCAATGCTGATGAGTGTCCCGGAAAACTGACTGCTGACCAGTTGGCTGCTATAGAGGATGAAGAACTCCTCGATAAAATGGTACTTCACACCCACGTTAGGATTCAGAATGATTTATAAATCCACTTAGTGACAAATACAGCCGCTACGGACACGCGCAGGGTTTGTGTATGTGCAGTAAATCTCGTCAGCTGGGTTATATTTGGAAAATTCACAGCCTGTTGCTTTGTGTTGGCACATTATTATTATCATCAGAGCAGCGTGCGTAAACAGTTGTGACCCCCTTTGTGTAAGGACTAACCTCTCATTGTTGCTATTTGTATCACTTCCAACAGCTTGATGAGTCCAAAGATTTTGAGGAAAGGAAAATGATCCGTGCAGCCATGAGGGATCTTCGCAAGAAAAAGAGAGGTAACAAATCCATTATAACTGTCATGGGTGACACAACGTCTCTAAAATGCGAACCTCAAAGTCACCAAGGCAAGGATGGGTTGTACATTGTAAACAAGCTTAGTGGTCATTTCCCAAATATTTCCATTCATTCTGCTCTTCAGAGGCCATGCTGGGGTGTACTCAAGAAGAAATTGGTAGGACAGGTTGGTTTGCAGTGCAGTTTAACAGCTAATATGCGTGCGTTTTGTATTTTGCGTGTGTGATGGCAACAGACCACCATCGTCCAAAACTTTGAATGCAATAAATCTCACCACTGTGTGTTGGCTATGCAAGATAGTTTGATGCAGGAGTCTCAGAGTCCGGTCCTCGAAAGCCCCTATCCAGCCTGTTTTCCATGTTTCCCTCCTTCAACACACCTGAATCAAATGATCTGGTGTGTTGGAGGAGGGAAAACCGGCCGGATACGGGGTCTCGATTACCGGACTTGGAGACCCCTTTTTTTTGACGCATGCCTCTTTATTTTTGTTTGTGAGATGTGTTTCTCATTCACCACATCAGGTGTTCTGAAACTTCGCACATCTAGTTCATTCATCAACTGATGTATGAAACTCTAAAGTGCATGACACACTCATTCTAAACTATCTTAACTGTAAAATTTCCAAGTAAAGGTTTAAATCATTTGGAACTTGAAAATAAATTTATTGTGATTATGTATGTATCGTCACTGTGATTTTTATTAATTTTTTCACATTAAACTCGTCAGCATTCAAAAATAATTATGCACTTTCCCTCAGAAGCTCTTATTTGTGGAAGCAAATGTTTTTTCCTAAATATCATCTCCTCATTCTGTTTTTGTCCACTGATTTCATTATTTCATTTCCTTTCCAGACCAGAGAGAAAAAGAACGTGAGACTCGTCTGCAGGACCTCCGGCAGCAGAGAGACGAGCGTCGTGCAGGAGTCGGAGCGGGAGAAGTGGTGATGAGGAAGGTGGAGAAGTCGGCTGATGGCTCCACCCTTAGCCAAGTCACCAAGACGGACCGCTTTGCTCAGTCCGGTATTCTTGCCATTTTGCTAAAATCATGCATTTTATTGAACCTGTTGAAAATATAAAAACTGTAACTGTCATACGAATGTGTGCGCCTAGATGATAGGAGCAGATCATCTCGCAGCACTGTTGTTGAGGCTAGTTATGTGCAGAAAACAGACAGTGAGTTGTCCTTTTTTTCCCCTCATTTAATCAATTCCATTCACACACTCCGTATTTTGCTTGAGTGTTTTAGTAACATGTCTTTTTCAACATTTTAGGAGGGACAGTCCAGTCTAAATCTTACAGCTACTCATCATCCTCCTCCTCTAATACAAGCAAAAAAGTTGGCAGGTGAGTTGTTAACCCTTTTGCACAATAATATCCCACCAGTGGTTAAATGGATGGAATTCATAGTTTTCTTTTCCAAAAGTAATAAAATGTACAAATTTAATTGCATGAGCCAAAAGCGGTATACAGTATCTTTCTTCAATTGGAATTAGGTTGTGATATTTTTTACCTTCTCATTGGAACCTCATTTTTTTTACACAAATGACTAAATTATTTATATCCTCAACAAATGGCTATAATGTGATTTTTGTGTTTTGTTAAATTGGTCAGTAATTGAAACAAGAAAGAGGTAAAATAGGTTATGTGGAGGGATTTTATTTATATTTAATTATTGACAACAACAAAAATCTCTGTCTTAAAGTATCCATACCCTTAATACAGCCATATCCGATATTGCAAGTATATAATTGAGTAGAATATACTAAATACTGTTAGAAATCAACTGGTTCCTTGAATGGTTAAAAAAATAAAGTGTTTGGTGAAAATTAAAATCTGCTATATTAATGATTTCCCAAATGTTAAAAAACAAAAATAAGTCCTTTTCAACACCATTCAAAGCAAAACAAACAAAAAACATAATTCAACAAAATGAACTTGCCCAAGGTACGAGTCATTTTGGGCTTAGCTGTACATCCAGTAACAAACAATTTGAGGATGCCCACCGGGATGCAATGTAGTTGTCAGTCACCACTTCACTCATCAAGTGTCATGCGTTTGGTTATTTCAGTGTGTTTGATCGCGAGGACGAGTCGTCGTCTCGCAGCGGCGGGTTGGCGGCGGTGGAGCGAAGGCAGGCCGAGAGGCGCAAGGAGCTGATGAGGGCGCAGACTTTGCCCAAGACCTCGGCCATGCAGGCCCGCAAAGCCATGATGGAGAAGTTTGAGAAGGAGGGAGGCAGGTGAGGATAAATACCAAGACAACCCAACCAAAGAAAGAAAAGAACTAGAAAGTATGACCTCAACTTTCCTTTTTAAGCCCGGGACATCAGGTGGTCTCCAAAGTAAACAAGGTGCAGCGTTCCACCAGCTTTGGTGTACCTAACGCTAACTCCATCAAGCAGATGCTTCTCGACTGGTGCCGTGCCAAGACCCGCTCATATGAGGTGAACCTCGCAGCCACGTGCTCGCCACTCTCCTTTCATGCCACCCATTAAAAGTCCAACTCGACCCGCTAATGCGCACAAGGCCGGGATCATATCTAACTACCCAGGGAATGTTTCCATCACTTAACTGGTTTTGTTTGTCTCTCCCCGATCAGCATGTGGATATACAAAACTTCTCATCCAGCTGGAGCAACGGCATGGCGTTCTGCGCTCTGGTGCACAACTTCTTTCCAGAGGCCTTCGACTACAGCTCCCTGAGTCCCAGCAACCGCAGGCAAAACTTTGAGGTGGCCTTCAGCAATGCAGAGTGAGTTGAAAAACGCAACCAGGTCGACTCATAAGAACACGGTGACGGCTATTTTCTGCTATTTTGTTTTTCCTTATTTAGCAACACTAACGAGGGGCCAAGAACAAATGTTGCAGCCATTGTTTTATTATTTTCAAATCTAATGGAAAATGTATTAAAATGCCAAACGAGTACAGTGCACTTTTTACACATTGAACAGCATTCCTTCTTAATACGGAGTGTCCTCAGTTCACGACAGTCCAAGGCTACCAACTGCACGCCGTAAGAATATGCTCTGTTAACGCCGTCGTTTTTTTCTCTCCATTTGATTGTTTCATATTTATGACTTCAAGTTTATTACCGTTATGAATGGCATGCAATGAACTAGTTTGCACAGCGGCATCTGAATACATGATCGCAATCCCATGGCATAGGAAGGCACCCTTAGTCGTCTCTTTACTTACAGTTTTTGTTAGGGATGTTTGATACCTTTTTTTTCCAGACAGATATCAGCATAACTAATCATTTCTTGAATAGTCACCGATACCACTAGTACTTTTGATTAGGAGTATCAAAATTAGTGTGTTAATTTTGACTTAATTTAAAGTTTCTTTAATGCCAACATTTTTTTTTTATGCGTGATTGACTGCCCCTTACTTGGAAAGCCTGTACTGGGGGATTTCTAGTCGCAACGCAGAAGACACGCCCACGTCAAAATTTAGCAGTAATAATAATACATATATTTGGAAAGAATGGGGTAAGCTGTATTTAACATTTTTTTTAAATGTGCAGAATTGCAGAAGATACTTCATGTTAAAGATTAGATAGCTCTTAATATGAAAAGAAGAATGCACTGTGCTGTCACTGTCTAAAAAATACAATTATGCCATCTAGTGGCAGAAAAATGACCAACACAAATCAAGATCACACTAGTTTTTTATAGTACAGTAAATCTTTTTATTTTTAACTAAATTTTCTGAATTATTATTAAATTACTGTATGAATGACTAAAATATGCAGCCATATTTCTATTAGTTTAAAATGTTTCCACTTTTATGCTAACAAGAGTATGAAAATTAAAAATATATATTTTATTGTACATTTAGAAGATATAAAATTTGTGTGAATAATTACCATTATAAAAAAAAAACAAAAAAAAAATACAATGACAGATAAGATTGTATGAAATTGATGGTGCTTTTCTATTCTAATATCTAGTTCCTGATTATAAAACTATAAAAATAGGGCCTGGTATCAAACTGATACTTGGTATCAGTACTTGTCTGTCCCGTTTTTGTTTTATGACCTAGAAGTGTTTGTTTGTTTTTTAATACATATATTTGTTGTCATGCTGACTCAACTACTGCAATAGTGCAGGGTTGTGATACACTATGGCACATTCTGTCTTGTTTGGGTTCCATTGCAATTGCAGGGACTAAACTCGGCCATAAACTGAGGACTGGTACAGAAACAAAAGAGACAATAACTCAAAATGGAAATGACTGCAAACAAATAAAAAAACAATAGCTTGATATTAATTATTATTGATTACCACTACGACTCCCGCCATCTCATCTCCTTTCAAAGATACACCAAGTCAAAAAAAAAAAAAAAACACAGCGTTGCGATTTCGTCTCTTTTCTTTTTCGTCTTCTTCCCACACTCATTTTGATTTCTCCTGTCATCCAACCATACCTGTGATGTCACCCATGTTTTGTGCACCACGTCCACACTGGTTTGTGATTTATGGACTGCCACCTGACCACAGTCACCACCCGTGTGCTTGTGTGTGGATGTGCACTCTTCACATGTGCTGACACCACTTGCATTTTTGTTGTTATCTGAACACACACACGACACACATGCGTATGGTTTTCTTTCCGTCACATTATAGTTAGTAGTCAAATTTTGAATGCAAAAAAAAAAAAAGGCTAAATGAGCATCGCCTGAAGTTTATGTCTTTGTGTATTCTATGCCACATGTATGATTTATGATGTTTAAGAAGCATGCCAACACGTCTACTTGTGTGATCACTGAGAATGTAATGTTTGTTTGTCTCTCTCTGTTTTTTGTGTCCACTGAATCTGTATCATGGCTGCTCACTGCATCATCTGTATTATCTCCTTCATGTCTTTCCCACCTGTTGTTGTCCTCCTCTTCCTCTTTTCTGTCCTTTTCTCTGCTCCATTCCTCGTATCGTCCGCCTCCTCCTTTCTGCCTGTCCATCTTTCCCGTTCCTTGCCGGGCGCAGGAAATTAGTGGACTGTCCGCAGCTGCTGGACGTGGACGACATGGTGAAGATGCGCGAGCCCGATTGGAAGTGCGTGTACACGTACCTGCAAGAGTTCTACAGGGGCCTGGTGACCAAGGGCCTGGTTAAAACCAAAAACTCCTCCTAAAGTCGCACCCCAGCCTAAAAGCGAACCCATGGTGAGAGAGGGAAAAGGGAAAAGCCTCACAGAGCATGTCTTGTTAAATGTACATGAAATGTCAGGACATTTTTTTCATGTTTGGGATGAGCCAAACATGGTATGCTCATGTCCCTTTGTGCATACTATCCAGACTTTGACTGAGGCATCTGGCCAGGTCGACGTGCTCTTTAAAACACTCTAAAAGGAATAAATGTATCACAGTGTTTCAAACAGACAGCTCCGGAGACAAAACAGGGGGGAAAAAAGAAATCGGAAAGCTTGTGTTGTAGTTCTTTTAATCAAGTGATAGTTTACATGTGTTTATGCATTAGGCTTCCAAAGCCTTTTAAAGATGCTTTTAAAGCAAGAATGGTTCATGTCGGTGATGGCTAAAATAGCGGGACTCATTTTACTATGTTGATGTTTACGTTCTCATGCAGGAGGGCAGACTGTATATCGTTGACATTTTTGATAGACGGCATTGTGGAGAAAGCTGAAAGATACAAACATACTGCCACCATGTGGTCAATATGTGAAGTGCTCACACGTGAACCTTTTGATAGTAGCTTTTGCGAAATGTTGTCTTAATAAAGCCAATTCTCAGTTTTATTTACTTTAGCCTATCCGTTCATCAAATAGAAAGACAGTGGTCGTTTTCGCTTGCTCTCGCTGTGTGTCGTTGACACCCCCCCCCTCCTCCCCCCTAGGACGTATGCCAACTGCATGCCGTTGCTGGAAGTGGAGGACATGATGATCATGGGAAACAAACCCGACTCCAAGTGCGTGTTCACCTACGTGCAGTCTCTGGTCAACCACCTGCGCAGGCACGAGATGGCCATGGGGCGGCCCTATGACCTTTGACCTACACGTCGTGACCAACGTTGGGCCGAGGTGTGGCGGTTCACACCTTCGCTAACGGACAAGGCAGGGTGGGTTGTGTGCGTGTGAGTGTGTGTTAAATATTTCAGTCAGCAGTGTTGATGAAAATGCCGTACAAGATAGTGTTAAAGGAGCTAACTTTTGAAACTTAACATTTTCAACACAACCATCCTTTTGGTTGCTATTTTTAAATTCAGCTGTATGCTAGTGACACACAGCAATATACACTATTTTTCTTTGTAACTTATTTATACATATATTTTCTATTGTAAAATCAGTGTCATCAGTCCCACTATTATTGGCGGTTAATGTTGGTACTTTCACATTTTTGACTCAACTTTGGTCACTTTAGTTTAAGTTATTATTCGTCTTCGGGTGTCATTTAGCATATTCCTATTTAAAACATTGGCACTGGGTTGTTTATTTGTAGTACAGATTCACATCGACGTAAGCTCAGCTGTCTGAAGTCTCTCAGTGCTACTGAACACAAACATCAAGTTTGGACAAAACTTATGTACTGTCCGTGTATGTCACAATGACAAATGATCAATGATCTTGCCACCACCATCATCGCATTTGTTTCTTCTTAATGGTGGGCAATTAGGGAAAAGGGACAACTCCAGCTGTGATCAATAAGAAAAAGAAAGTTACGGTGTTTTTGTTGGCCTGATGAGCTCCAGCTCTCAGTGGAAACAAAACTACTAAACAAACACGAGTGCGTGTGTATATTTTACAGCTAAAATAATTTTTAAGTGAAGATTTTGATGTTTTCATGTCTACAATTTGCAATGTTTTTGGTTGGATGAAACCAAATGTATTCACCCTTACTGTGTATCTGCGATATGTTACCCACCTAAGAGAAAAACTTTCCACAAAGCAGGGAGTGCTGTACATACTTGTAAGAGCGCAAACACTTTCATGTTTCTGTGCACTTCAATGTGAATTCATTAAAGCAGACAAACTGATTTCTGTGTGTGGGATTATTGCTCTTTGGGGTCTAAGGGGCATCATACTAGTTAACTCGCATTTGCTCTAACACACTGCTGAAGAGCATTCTGTATTAATCTAAGATGATTTATGATGAAAGCTTTCAGAAAGATCAGAAGGATTAAATGATGCACTTTGTGTGCAGTTCTACCCAGAAGCATAATTAGCATAATTTTGAAAACATATTTTTGTGAGGGGTGACTCTTTTCATACAGTTTCAAGAAAAACTTGTGAAATAGCAACAAAAAAAAGCCATATTTTTACAATGGATCTATATCCTATCAATAAATGTATCAAACATTTTGTTATAAAAAAAATAGGAGACAAAACTTGTTTTTTGGCAAAGACCCTCATTAGCCAATAATTAAGGTAATCCTGAATTATATTAATGATCGCTCCACATACTTTGGTGGGCCAACATACAAAATTGTATCATGGAAAAGTTCATTTATTTTGGTAATTCCATTCAAAAAGCAGAACTTTCATAGTTATGGGTTCAGGGCCCACCATTTGTGTTTTCAAGTATTTATTACACATAATTAGTGCTTCCAGCTCCTAAAACCCACAAAAACAGGATTAAATTTTTTTCTAGTAAGAACAAAGGCAGTGATTAAGCCAAAGGGGTTCCTTTTTGGAAAACACCCCCAATGCAGAACATTTGAGAAATTCACATGCCTTTTTTTTTTTAATTATGTTTTAAAAAAAAAAAAACTACTTGAAATCACTTAAATTGTGAGCCCCGAATCTATATGAAAGTTTGACTTTCTGAATGGAAATGTAACTTTTCCACGATATTTTTTAAAATCCTGTTTTTGTGGGTTTTATGAGCTGGAAGCCCAAATGATATAATAAAAAATAAACAATTACTTGTAATCACTTCAATTGTGGACAAAGGTTTTACTTTTTTTTTTAAAGGGTCTGTACATGCCTGTACTCACCCCAATTGTCAACTTTCTCAAGTAAAACCATAAAGCATTTGTTGGCAACATTTTATTCTTTTACAGTGGTTACACTTGAATCTTACTGCGTTTAGTAGCCAGCCCACCCACCAGTTACATGTAGCATCAGCCTCAGACCAATCAGCAGATTTTTAGCCTGCGGCTTCATTAAGTAGCTCAGTGGGTCGGAAGCAAATGGACACAAGTAAGGCAAACAAGACAGTCGACACATGGCGACAAATGGCATGAACTACATCGGTTCAAAAAAAAAAAAAAAAAAGTCAAGATTATTTTTTTTTGCAGTCCCATATTGGATGTAGCATTGTTATAGTTCAGTGCGCTGGGCCTCGGGTTCAAGCTCTGAGGCGGCGGCGTCATTCTGAGTGACCACAAAGGCGGTGGTGGACTTGGACGTTGGCTCATTTTTAAACGGGCTGTCTTTGGCGGGAGCTAAGAGGAACTCTTCTGGCACTTCGTCATCTGCATTAGCCTTTTTGTAGAAGCCCAGTTTGTTCAGAAGCTCGTTGATCTCCGAGCGCGTCATGTCGGACAAGGGGATCCGCTGAGGAAAACAAAAATGTGTTTACCATGACACCAATGATTAGATCACCTAGCAGTTGCTAAAAAGACAATGTAGTGCAATTGCAACCTGCCATCAGTTATTCACTGAGCATGTGCAGACATTTCAATGAACTTACATCAAGCTCTTCGTAGTAATGGTTCAGGAGGACAAGCTCAGGGTCGGCCCCAGGAATGTGCTTCATCACCAGGTTATGGCTGAGGGAGTCCTGGTCAAGGGCCGATGGATGTCCAATGATGATTACAGGCAGTACTGTGCACAAGGCTACTACTTGATTTGCTGTGATCAGTGCCATTATATCTCTAGATTGTCTCAACAGAGCACATTTGAAAAATACAGTAAGAGCACAATTGTTTGTCCCAATATTTGACAGTCTTAATTCGATTAAACTGATTATAATCCCTCAGGATTATTATGCTATTATTCCATACATCTCCTTTTTCAAAGTTAAATCTCATTTTCAATCTCAGTTGTCAAGAGGTTTGTGGCTAAAGGATACTAAAGCGGAATGTCCTCGACCACAAAGGCTTTGACCTGCACACAAAAAAAAGTGGACTTTCAGTGACATGTCTTCCAGAGATGATGAACATTTTGAACTCATTCACTGCCATTGACGACTGTAGACGTCATAAATTCATTTTAACATTTTTTCAATATTTTTTTCCACTTTTGTCAAGAGTATCAAAACCTAGAAAACATTTTTTTGTACATTTAGAACAGATATAAAATTTGTGATTGTGAGTTAACTAGTGAAGTCATGCGATTAATTAAATAAGATAAGAAGATTTAAATATATATATATTTTCTTTAAAAAAAATTGAATTGTAATATTTTTTTCCCCAATTTTTAATAATATATTTTTTTAAGAAAAAAATAATTAAAATTAGGGGCGTCAGGCCCTAAACCATTTTTAATTGTAATTAATCGCATGACTTCACTACTAACTGACGATTAATCACAAATTTTATATCTGTTCTAATACGATAAAAAAAAAAAATGGTTTTCATACTCTTAACAAAAGTGGGGAAAAATATTAAACTAATAGAAATAGTTCAAATGAATTTATGACGACTATTGCCGTCAATGGCGGCGAATGAGTTAAGGAAGGACATTTTTCTTATTGTGACATAATTTTACCTCTCTGAGCCTGTTCAACTGTCATCCACCACATGTCTGGAAAGAGACAATCATTAGAAACACTTGTATATTTCAACGCACGGACAATATCAAACAACCTGGCTAAAAGGACACAAAAGTGGCATTGCTTCTTCGAAACTGTTAACCACGCCAGACGACTGCGGGAACTCAAGTGCAAACCAAAGGGAATTCTAGGGGGCAATTAAACATCAAAAGCCTGATCTCTAAAAGGGATCAAATTTCCACTTTCCTTATGGACTCCATCTTGGATTACCTGTTTGACTGAATCCTGGCTACATAACAATATGCCCACCAATATGATTGCCATTGAAGGTTATCAATGTTTTGATTGTGTATCAAGTGTAAAAGCTCAACCAGGGACAGGGGTTTGAATTAAATTAAATTAACATCAGCTGCAAGCTTTGCTTAGACTAATAAAATGAAAATCAGAGGTGGATAGTAATGTGCTACATTTACTACTACATTAAATACATATACTTAAGTAATCATTTGGATAACTTCTGATAAGCCTATTGTGTGTCAATTGTAAACAAAGAAAGTTAATTGAAGACCATTTCTTGTGGCTACATTTGCCTTCAATATGTATTAGTGATATTGTTGGACAATCTTAATTTGCACGTTCATATTTTATATTTTTGAGTATTAGGCTTTTCACCAAATATGTTTTGGGCTATTCTTAATTTGTCTGTACATTATATTGTTGGGGTAAATTTAAAAATAAACCTAAAAAGCACTGTAACTTATACACTTTGAATTCACAGTTGTGCAACTTGTTGCTCTGTAATACGAAGTTGATCATCAAAGTTAACAGCAACCAGCGTTTTACAAAAAACAAAGCAAAAACATAAAGGACCATATCACAGTCAAATGTTGGACACGTACATTTCAAAGTTGTATTTTAGGTTCATTCTGACCAGAATTACCAAAATCCTTGTGACTTCGGAAACATTTCCATTCCTTCCTTAACTTTCCATGCCCTGTGGGGAAGACGCTCAACTTATTTTATGGAAACGTGAGATCCGGGTTTCGAGTTGCGGGCGTAACCGACCCAACAATAGTGACAGATAGCACGCTTTTGTTAAAACTATGGAGGCAAGCCAGTTACTGGCATTTCCCTGAGGAAATACCTCATGTTGCTTTCCAATATTTCATCCCACCTACACACGTCCTATTCTGCATACTATGTACAGTACTTTAAACGTACATATATTGCACGTAGGAACACGCTATTTTGCCAACACGTTGTTTTTTGTGCTGTAGCTGTTTAATACTCTTCACGCATGCACACACCGGCATTCTTTCACGCCAAACGCAGAAGAAAACATTAATTGAAATCATTACAGGTGGTTCCCCCGTTTACGACCGCTTCGGTACGTACGTCGGAACGCGGCGTAGTCCATCACTAACCTATGCTAACTACAAAGTCATAATTACAGCAAAATTGTGTATGAGGTCAATGTATATGTATTCTCGCTTCGTTCGTAACTGTCGAAATGTCGTAAAGCGAGAACCCCCACGGCCAAGCCGCTCTGATCTGTACAGTACCTCCACCCTGGCTCTAGCCAGGCCGTCCAGCTTGTTGACGTCCACCTCATTTGAAGACGCACAGGAAAGCAGACTGAGCAGCAGCAGCCACATTGTTCGGAACCAGAACCAGCGGCCACCCACAAACTGCTACGAACGCCGCGCACACCTGAAGATGTGCAGCAGAAGTGAGGATGAGGAAGGAGGAGCGGGGGGAGGATCGTACTTGGTGATGTCACATCCGGATCGCGTGCCACGTCAAAGGTTTACCGCTGGAAGAAAGTGGGCGTGGTCGAAGGAGAAGCTATATTTTCATTACAATGCAGTACTTTTTATTAGGTTAACGGATAATATAAATTATCTATCTATCTATCTATCTATCTATCTATCTATCTATCTATCTATCTATCTATCTATCTATCTATCTATCTATCTTGAGATAAATCAGAAGCCATGGAAAATCAGTGCAAGGAAAATATTTTAAAAAGCCTACCATGTACATTTAGTGTTCAATTGTTGTCTACAGATGCTGTATTACAATTATTTTTTTCGCCACAAAATTTGCAATTGCAATTTCGGTGCAGAATTCCTTTCTTTATGAAAAAAACAACAACAAATCAATTCTGCAATACCTATGACGTTGACGTTTTTTTCTTTCTTTCTTTAGTTAGAGCCATAAAATGATGTGGTAGGCCAGAACTGGCTCCCTGGGCCTCAAGTTGGACATGGCTGTGTGTGGCAAAGTACTTTTAAAAATTGCACCCAAAAAGATCGATAAATTTCTTTAAAAATAGCAAACACAGGCACACAAACACAGTGCCTGTGGCCCTGAAATTTCTCATTAATCTGTGTTCCTAAAGTTTTATCTGATTTAAAGCATTTTGGGGGTTTTGTCTTAATTCACACACAAAAACAAAAAAAAATCCAAATCTGATCTATTATGATTATATACCCCCCACCCCCTCATACATGGCACTATTCAACTGCACATGAGCAGACTTGATTCAGGAAGACAGCTGCAAAACAAACCTGTTGGCGCGGTTGTGAAGAAAATGAAGCGGCGTTACCCAATTGGGGTGGAAAAGAGGAAAAGGCGAGAGGTAATCAAACTTTATTTTTTAAAATCAAAACTGTTTCAATTTCAACCTTTTTCAAAGTGACGCCAAATATGGGTAACCAACAGCAAGACCCTCTTGCCAGTTGCAGTAGAATTGCTGTCATTGTCTGCAGTGGAGGATGCGGTAGCGATGAAAATAAAACTGCTGATCGTGTTGGGGCCCCATGAGATGACTCGCCTTGTGCCCCCAAATGACTAAATACGTCCCTGCCCGTGTGTGTCTGTTTAACCAGGTAGTGCTCTTCCTGCTTGTGCACTTCACCACTGTGACCACCAGGGGGCGGCGTGGTTTGAATTCTCCGCCGAATAAACGCCGCTGTAGCCCCTTGAGTTTATCTTATCTCGGTCCAATCATGTCCCAGCAGCCGGCGTTTGGTCCACCCACAAACAGAAGCCGTTGGTGCGGGCGCGGGGTGGGGGTCGTGCCTGTGCAACGCTAGTAGAAGGTGTCACTTGGCGGTGCAGTCACAGTCGCTTGTTGTAGTCGAGTGTCCTTCACCGGTGGTTTCCGGAAGCGGGCTAATAATAAGGCTGGTTTGAAGGACACTCGGTGGCAGGCAGCACGGCGGTGCTTGTGCCTCTTTAACACCCAGCGGGAGGAGAAGGAGGAGGAGGAGGTTGTGTGTTCGAGAGATGTAGCCTGCTGCCTGCCTGCCGTGTGTCTCCAGCATCCACCCCACCTCCTGTGCTCCCTCTGGCCGAGGACGACAGGCGGGCTGGGATGCCGATGCTGTCGCCAACAATCTTGTCTTTTAGAGTCAACCTGAGAAAGCTTTTTGTGTGTGTGTGTGTAACGTTTGAAGAACTATCAGGATTTTAAAATCAGCACAAAACAGGTGAGTGACGATTATAAACACCCGCAGGCGTGCCTACGTCATCTTTGGATTTATGGTGTAACTGTGTCTCGTCTGTGTGCATGACAATTGCACTGATGAGTCGCTTTTGTTGGCGTTCACATCTAAATGCAAGCTCATTTAACACACGCCAAGTATATGGAAAGCGGTTTCAGCATTCATTTGATATCTTTGATATCCACCTTAAAGGGAGAAAGAAATCACTTTTTTGTCATCATGACTTGACAGTACTGTAGTACATAAAAAAAACATGATATGTGGAAAGAAATCAACTGTCCCTGCCCAGACTTTATACCTCAAATTTAATACAAGAAACTACAATACCCGAGAGAAAAAAAACAACCAATCAAAGTCAGATGTTATTATTTATGTCTGTCGTGCATTCACGGGCACACCAGTAACGTTTACATATATGTTCCATTACTAAAAATGTGCTTCTTTGGGGTTACAATTCAGCTCACATATGATGTACTACTTTAAAGTAGTGCTGTCCTTAAAGTTAAAGCATTAACTAATTCATTAATAATGTATTAACGCAGATTAATCACACTTAATTTTGACAGCGGATGGTTAAGTTAAAGGTAGCACAGGTTGTGTTTGAGCAATAAACATAACTACATGCATTAAAGTAAAGCATTTAATATATGTTTGCGTATGGCATTCAGAATATTTGTTCATGTCAAACTATTGGGGTCATTCTCCCCCCTATTTTAAATTATGCAAGTAATTAACTGATTAGAAAAAGAGCTAGATGACGTCCTCTTCACACTAAATGTTGAAAAAATAATGCTCTTTAAATTTGGTGGGCAAAAAATGTTGATTAAAAAAAGCTTTTTTTATTAAGTGATTTATTGTGATTAATCAAAATTCTAAAATGTGATTAATCTGATTTAAAAAAATCTGTAATTAAATGACAGCTCTACTTTAAAGTCAAAATGACTAGTTAGTTAACTAAAACGACAAAATCTTTTAGGCTGCTGTTTAAAACGGCATACTCGCCTTTTTAAGGTCCATGTACAAGTATGCGCTATTGTCCTCACTAGAAGATAATTCTTTTTATCTGTTATCTTCAGAAAAACTCAACTAATCACTGCTTTTGCTCCATTTATCCACATATGTTGAAGTGAGTTGAGGAAATCTATTTTAATTAGTGTTTTGATGCCATCTTGTGGCATCAATAAGCAATTACAACCCTTTGGGAGGGTGTAAAATACACACAGGTCCCCTCCAGTGAATTGCAGGGGTTCGTTCTCATTGTGCTCGTACCAGTTTTTGGCCTACTAGTCCGCCAGTGGCCATTACTGGGTCCAACTAATAGGCGTGTGCCATACACTAGTAACCTCCACAACCCTACTTGTTGCACCCAAATGCCCACTAGTAGTTTTGCCTCACTAGTAGCATTCACTGCAATTGTACTGCTAGTATAAATTGTGCAAAAAATACTAATTACTAGTGAGGACAAAAATCTACTGACATGGACTTATCAAATAAATGCTCAAACAGCTTTTCATATTAATTGCAAGAGCAGTTCTGATATACTTTTACAAACTCTTTTTTTATTTTATTTTTTATAAATACTGTATATACAAAATGCATATACACACTCAAGAAGCATCATGACGGCACGACAGGGAATCAAGTGACTCTCATCCTCTTTGTCTAATCACTCAAATGTCCTTGAAGCCGTTCTGTAATTAGGCCGCATGAATACGTACCCGCCGGAGACGTGAGTCATTTTTTTCGCGATATGCAAATGAGCTCTGACCTGGGGTCACACTCTGGGTCTCGCTTAACGTGGATCTGACAGGACACATTTGCATTATGTACTGTATCATTGGTCAGGTGTTGCAAGCTACAGTGGTGCGCTCATTTAAGTTCTCTTATGTCCTGCAAACATTCAATGCAATTTCGTATCTGACTTGGTGCTCATGTGTGTGCTTCGTTGATTTTATTTGAGTTGAATTGGCCTTGAATATCGCTCAATGACTTCCTCAGAAGTAAAACGTTCCGAAGATGTCGTGATACTTGTGCAACGCTTTTGCTTTGGTCTTGACAGGAAGGAACATGTGGGCAGTGAAGCGACTCTTTGTAGATACTCAGCCTTTTGCAGACATGAGTGTACATAAATTAGACTCTTCTAGCTCAAGTTTCAGTCCACTTATACTGTGGATTTTAGTGCCTGCATCTAGGTGAGTATCAGTTTGACTTCCTTATCAGGTTTCCCTGTACATGATCTCGGTCTCAATAAGCTGTTGTCTGTGGATGTTGTAAAGTGTACCACGGGATTTGACTTTTATTATCATATCTATGATACGTGATAGGTTAAGTGAAGAGTGTGAGTGTCAATAGGTGTTAGTGTTCATGTGTGGGATAGAAGATGGATATTTAATTCTGTATTATTAACTAAATAGATTTGACATCCTGTCACTGATGCTGTGGCTGATCAGGAATATGATGCCCGAGTGCTTCTGTGGGTTAGGCTCTAGGACCTGGAGGAAACATTTCCAGCTGTGGCAGCATGTCATTAGCGTGAAGGTCAACATTGGTGCCCCCCCTCCCCCCCAGGGACATACGGCCCTGGAGGCTCTAGATGACAACGCTCTCTTTTGGCCGCGATGTCAAAATGAAACACCAGGCAATGTGGACCAAACATGATAGTCACTGTTGGAGACTACACTTGCACATGACAGTGTGACTCCACTGTATACACTCAACTGGACGCTTCATGAATAGTATATCACAGGGGTGTGCAGACTTTTATGGTCCAGGGAACTCCATATATAGGGGAGACATTTTTCCCAAGACCCCCTTATAATCTTAACACCAATTACGTTAACTGCTCAGTTCTGATTGGGGGGGGTCCAAAATGTGTATTATACTAAACCAGGGGTGGGCAATGTAAACAATGGAGGGGGCCACAATTTTTCATTAGCGCTACTGGGGGCCCCTCAATGGACCGCATACTTCCTAACCAAATATATGATAAAGACGCAATTTTAAATAGGACAAAATATGTGCACCACACACTCTAAATTTGGTCGCTGCTATGTAAAAAAACATTTTTGTCTTTTTTTTATTTTTATTTTTTTACATTTGTATGTTTTGGGGATGAAACTGAATGCAAACATCCCAAAAATAAAAAATAAATGGCAAAAATGGACATAAGTGTAAGTGCAACTTCAAAGGCATAGAAGCAGACAAAAATAACCACATATCGTTTTTGTCATGTTTAGATTCTGTTTTCCTTGTGTGTCTTCCTTGTCTTGTTAAGCGTGATCCTGCCCTTCCTCGTGTTATCCAATCAGTGCCCTCAGCCACTTGTGTCTTGCCCAGGTGTGTCTTGTTGTGTTGTTAGTGTTTGTGTATTTAGTCTGCTGTCTCCCCTCTGTCTGTGTGGGTTCATTGGTTTTCCCCATGTCATGCTGCTCGTTTTTTCCTTGTTAGTACCGCCCATGTTTTGGTTCATCTTGTAATTTGGAAGATCGCTTTTTTTTCATAGAAATTCAATTCCTTTTTTTTTGATTGGGCCTCTGCCTCCTCGCCTTGTCTTCCCGCGTTTGGGTCCCCAAGCTTCCCCCCCTTTGACAGTTTTGTTGTTTTTTCCTGTGCAAATGCATAAAAAAATTCCCATTCAAAGATGCTATAAAACTTTAAGTCCAGTTAAAGCGCACATTTGTAACATTATTAAGTGTTGACATCCATCCATTTTTTTGGAGGACACAAATTTTATAATTCCCCATGCGCTTCAAATGAACTGTCAACGGTTCTTGTGGGGCAAACAAAAATTGCTGTTTGTGTACTTTTGAAAGCAATGGTGTAGTCAGTGTTGCCAACTTGGTGACTTTCTTGCTTAATCTGGCGACTTTCCAAAGCCTCTTGGTGACTTTTTTTTTCATGTGTCAAAAGTGACTAGCACCAAATCTTGCGACTTTTTCTGGTGTCCTGGAGACTCCGACGTGACAGGTAACTTAGGGTGTTTGTTACTCACTCTCTGCCGCTCCCATGATGTTATTATTCATCTCTCCTACAGCGTCCGTTACAATTACATGCAAATGGTCTATTATACAAATGAGGTGATAATATCATTTAGTGACTTCTAGCAGCTTTTAGGACAACCAATAACTACTTTCCTTTACTGGGGAGTTGGCAACACAGGGTGTATTTTTATCTTCGAAAATATTTACAGGGCTACTCCGAGTGTTTGGCTCATGTCCGCCAGTTGCCCATCGGTGCTCTAAATGCAGTTGTGCACTAGAAATTCAGATACAAATTACATTGCGTGTTATCCGAATGTGCGCATGACTTCTCATTAACTCAAAAATAAAACCATCAGTAGTCATTCAAAGCTATCGATGTTGTCAGAAACCAACCTGGGGGTCTACACAGGACTAGATGGAGCTCGTTCCTTGAGTTACTCTATAGCCGCTCGCCTTCAGGCGGGCGCATGTAAACACCATGACACATTTGTTATGATCAAATTGCTCCACTCGCTCCTCTGCGGACGTGAGCAGAATAGGAAATGCTAATCTGTGCTGACTGTTCCTGGCGCGGAAAATACATTTTGCTTTGCTCTGTGACATACGTAAAAAAAAAAAAGAAGATCAGCTGTACTGAATATTTATTTTCCTGTGTGGCTTAGCTTCCATCTGACCTCAAGATGTCCTTCTGATGTGTTAGTGTTTCTTTTTGTCATTTTGCCCTTCACTGTGCATAAAGTGGATTTATTAAGGTCTGTCGCCATATTTTAGACACTTTACAGGTCATGATTTAAAGTGCCGTTTTATTATCTATGCTTGTCTATTAATATTAAAGTGACAATATGTATGTGAACAGCCAAGTCTTAACTGCTTTGAGTCTTGATGAAGACAATTAGTCATATGATTGAATACATGGAAGTTAGGTCAAATGGAAGGGGAGAGCGAGGATTAGAGACGGTGCAAGAGAGAGAGGGGCGAGCGGCGGATTAAATCTTGGCGAAATAGAGAGTGCCCCAAGGAAGCATTTCATGCCACAAAAATGGGACGCCTTGCTCAACTGTCCATCTCTCCTCTTATCATTTTGGACCCACCCACTGTGCCACTGCCACGTGAGCACAGTTGAATTGCCCTCCATTCTAAAGCCCTCCCCTGCTAAGAGCCATACATGGCAGCATGGGAACACGTTGCTCCAAGACAAAGATAAGAGCAGCATGTGGAGCTCTCTGCGTCAAGTCCCGGTCACCTTCTCTTCAAGGTCATGTGTAATCGTGACACAGTGCTGTTTATTTTTATTGTTTTATTTTTATCAGTTCATCATTTGTTACATAGTTTGGTTGGACACATGAGAGAATGAAGTGATAATAAAAAAATCATAATAATGCAAACTTACATCATTCTGCACACAGACTAATGGATCTGGGTCAGGTTGTCACAGCTAAGAAATCGATGTCTTCCTTTTAGTCTGCTGTATTGGTGAAGGGGATATAACAAGTGAGAAATTGGATTGCATCTTAGCGTCATCGTTTTCATTATCAGGATCATCATATTATTCTTAGATATATTGTAACTCTTACTTGGTTTTAATTAAAATCTCAATTATGTCTTGGCATTGTTGTCCCTCAGCATGGGATGGAATTATTATTCAAGGATTAAATAAGTTTTTGCCTGACTTAATGGGATTTTAAATTCCTTCTTTCTTGCCATTCTGGCTGTAGCTACTGTGTCTTCTTGTACCGTGGACTGGCTCAAGCAGTCCTCCTTGTGTTTGGTGTGTTAGTGTTTGTCAGGTGCTTTGAGTTGATAGGAAGTGACCAAGGTCTCCCTGGTTACTGCAGGAAAGGTAGATACGTTAAGCAAGAGGGGACGGTGTGCCATGTGCACAGGTCTTATCTTGTCTGCCACAAAACATGCATACTCGGGGTGTCAGGGGATTTTTTTTAAATTGTAATTAATTGCATGACTTTAATACTGTAGTTAACTCACGATTAATCACAAATTTTATAGCTGTTCTAAATGTACAATAAAATATTTTTAGTTTTCATACTCTTAACATAAAAGTGGGAAAAATATTAAACTAATAGAAATATGGCTGCATACAGCATTTTTATAATAAAATTGAGTTAAAATTTAAAATATGTACAGTAATGTAAAAAACGTGTGATATTGATTTGTGTTGAGGTCATTTTTCTGCCACTAGATCGCATAATTGCATTTGTAAGACGATGACAGCTCAGTGTATCTATCTAATCTTTAACTCATTCACTCCCAGCCATTTTCACTGAAGCAACCCCCTTCGCTCCCGGCTGTTTTACTGGATTTTAACTGATTTTTGCAATGCCCACAGAATATTGTGTTCTATTGCTATAAAAACACGGAACCTACCAAAAGAAAGATTAGAGTCTAAAGTTTGTTTTGATCTGTTTCCATTTTGTAGCAATTAGCATTTGAATATAGCTAAGTTTCATCATTATTCACAAATCTATTTAGAAATGTGAGTAAAAGAGCATTTTCTCAACATGGCCCTGGTTGATCTCTTTTGCTCTGCTGCCACCTGCTGGCTGTTTGTGTAATATCTATCATTTTATGAACCGTTCTTTGCAGTCGAGGCTGCATCAAAGCCTTCTGTATGCTCTAGCATAAAAAACAAAATATAAAGAAATCTTTGGGACACTTAAAACACTTCAAATAGAACGTAATTATATGTTTTTAAGAGCAAATGAGTTAACATGAAGAAACAAATAAAAATAATAAAATAAAATACAAATTGTAAAATACAACTTGACCACAAATCTATGCATTATTATTAAATGTATTACTGTTCAATTTTGACATGGACGTGTCCGCTACGTTGTTCCTGGAATTCCCCCAGTACAGGTCCTCCAAGTAAGAGACGGTCATTAATCGCGCGTTAAAGCTTTCTACAAATTATTTCAATGTCAACATTGCTTAATTTGTGTCTTCTTTGTGTGACAGAGACCACAGGAAATGGACCAAGACGACATTGTCCAAAGCCAGATGCCAATAGACAAGTTGACTGAAGCAGCAGACACGGTAACATCTCAAACTACTGCAGCACATCCTTCAGATCCAACATGCGAGCCCACCACTGGGCCGCCCGCTGCTACTGCCAGGCCTCGGCGGCCCCAGAGAAGTGCCAGAGTGGAAAGCTCCCTTGACGTATGCGAACCCAAAGCGGAACCCACACGAGGCGATGCCGCCCAGGGCGAATGCGATCCCGATGGCGCCGTGGCAAGTCGTACAAAAGCTGGCTCCAGCCCACCCGTCAGGGCCTCGGGGGACCGGCCTGGTCCACACGTCAAAGTCGGTCCAAAAGGTCCGGGGCATCACGCGGTCAGGGCCGCCTCAGTGCCCTACCCGCCTTTAAGCAAGTCTGTACCCCCTCACCTGTACCCTCACGCCCACAGAGCTCTGTCTGTTGCGGGCACGGCCGACACTCAGGCGCAGACTGTGGAAGATTTCAGGCAAGTTCCCTGACCACTACACAGATCCTCAATATAAGAATAGACTGACAGCCACAAAGGCATTCAATGCTGCGTACAAGCATTAGTCTTCTCCAAAAGTAATGGAACGGCACGGACAATTCCTCTGTTTTTCTTTATACTGAAGATATTTGGGTTTCAGATCAAAACACGAAAGAAAAAAAATATAATGTTACATTTTGATGTGTTAAACACTTTTGTTTGAAGCCACCCACTTTTCAAGTAAGCAAAAGTATTGGAATGGCCATTATTAAATTATTTAAAGTGAATGACATTTCATAGTTGGTGGCATAAGCCTTACATGCACTGCAATAACAATAAAGAACAATCAATATAAATAGCTAACAATAAATAAAATAATAATAAATAATAACAATAAAATAAAATACAAAAAATAACTAAATATATAATAATACAAGATAAAAATAAAATAACCTACAATAGCCTGCGACCCATCGGTGTCCTCTTCAAGTTGTAAAATGCATGCTCTGTTGGGTTGAGGTCTGGTAATTGATTTGGCTAAAATCTTCCAATTTTTTTCAGATGAAGTCCTTTGTTGTGATGGCACTGTGTTATGGGTGTTTCATTATGAAGTTGGCATATGGTCCAAACCCACTTGATACTTCTGATGCAGTGATGCACCATTAAGGCTGATAGTGTTTTGACCAAAAAAATACACACGTTTCTTTTTGTGTATTTGCTCTACATTTTCCACTTTAATCAGTTATGTGAAATAACTATTTGAATGAAAGAAAGAGATCACAGTCTGCTGTTAAGTATAGAAAGTACATCATGAATATTTGTGTTTCAAACGAGATTCACTGTCCCCAAAATATTTTGCCACAGATGCCA